>NC_083472.1:17261468-17561468 GCF_030014155.1 Tachysurus vachellii
CTACAAAGTCATTAATTCCAGATTTCACTTAAACACAGTAGATTAAACTCCAGTAAAACTTTCATTAGCAATAAGTGCTTCAGCTGTAAGATCTATATTTGTTAGTCCCAGCTTCAGATCAAAGTACTGGCTGTGCATTAGATACAATCTAATTTCCTGTTAATTATTCATTCATTCATTCATTTTCTACCGCTTATCCACACTACCTCGGATCACAGGGAACCTGTGCCTATCTCAGGCGTCATCGGGCATCAAGGCAGGACACACCCTGGACGGAGTGCCAACCCATCGTAGGGCACACACACTCTCATTCATTCACGCAATCACACACTACGGACAATTTTCCAGAGATGCCAATCAACCTACCATGCATGTCTTTGGACCGGGGGAGGAAACTGGAGTACCCGGAGGAAACCCCCGAGGCACGAGGAGAACATGCAAACTCCACACACACAAGGCGGAGGCGGGAATCGAACCCCCAACCCTGGAGGTGTGAGGCGAACATGCTAACCACTAAGCCACCGTGCCCCCCCTTCCTGTTAATTAATTTAATTAAAAAAATTTTTTTTTTGTTTTGCTTGGGGAACATGCATGTTCTGAGTGAAACTGAGTGACTACTCCTATTCTAGTCTCCTGAGACTATGAGTTTTGCTGCAAGAAATGGCAACAGCACCATCCAATGTGGGGTGGATACCATCCTACCCTGACAGGCGAGCCTTGCCCCAAAACAATTTTATTGAAGCCTTCTTTCACTTCCCAGACAAACCAATGAAGAATGCATGCTGTTTCGTGGCACAACGACTGAGTAACAGTTCAGTCCCAAGGTCAACAATGCCAGAATCCTGCCCCAATGGAAAAAATACAAAATTTTTGCAAATTTTTTACAAAATCCCTGCTGAGTAACAAATTGAACACCTGGACCCACACATGCCCTGCTATCGGACACACAGAAATTAATAAGATATCTCAGTTCATCAACAAAAGGGAGCCTAACACAACAAGTTTGTCTTCTCATTCCTAAAGTGCACTCAAGCTTCAGAACACACCTTAAGCCTGTCTTTTTACAAATGCAACTGCCTGTTCCTTGATAACCATAAACCTACCTTACCACTCACTTTGTAACAGATCTTTTTCCATAACAAGGGTTATAATGGTAATCAATGAATGTTTCTCAAAATCTTGTCATTGAGGTAGATTGATCTCTTCAGCATAGATGAGAGGTGGAAAAATGCCCAAAGCAGAGCACTAGAATAGAGCAGCAGCCAATGTGAAGCCAGTTCAAGGAGCAAAGTCCAAGGTGATGCAAGAGGGGAGGCAACGTTTCCCATCAAGTCAGAGGAATCCCCCCAATGTTGTTCTTACATCAGGCTATTCCTTTCTAGGAGAGCTTCTTTAACGAAGAGAAGTTAAAAGACCTCAAATAAAAGACCTCAGAAAACATCAGACTGATAAAATATGTAAGAACAAAATAAACAATTTAAGCTTTAGAAACCAAAACATGAACTAGTATGTAATGGCAACATGCAAATAATAGACGGTGAAAGAAGAAATGATGAGTGACACATTCTAGTCAATGTGTGCTGTGCATTCATTTTACCAAATTCAGTTATTATAACAAAACAAGAATCAGGTGCAAACAGTCATGTAATGTGATCCTGTGAGGTGCACATGGTGAATGGAAATATTAGTCATGCACCAAAGTCGGCATAATGGCAAAATGCCATTGCATAGAACCTCAGGCCCATGTTAATGAATCTTTGTATGCCACATGAGCTGGAAAGTTGGCTATTCTGTGATAGAAAATGATGCAAGATTGTCTTATCCCTGGTGAAAGTGGTCTATCGACAATCAGAGAAAGACTTAGCCTCCATGTTTGTGTATGATCCTGATCGTTTGTGAAATAAAATGTTGATGTCATGCTGGTGGGAATTCTTATCTTGGTTGCAACAAGTCTCTACTGAGAGAAACAGGAAGTTCTGGGTCACAAAATGAGATGCCAACACTTACAGAGCAACTTTATTAACCTTATATGGATTTAATGCTGGAAACATATAGTAAAATGATCAAACAGTGAAGAAAATATTTATTAGGCATCAGTGTGAACAGAGTTAGTTAAAAAAAAAAAAAAAAAAAAAACTTATGGATTCGGCTCATAAGGCTATACTACTTGCACACTACGACATTCTCTTTAAGTTAAAGACTCAAGTTTCACAATCATTATGCTGCTTTCTTGTGTTGACCCCGAACATCTAAGCTACATTTTATGTTTTGATGGATGTATTACTTAGCTGTGAAGTTACTGTATAAATAAAGCCCCAAGGTAATCCACTGAATCAGGGATGCTAACAGGATGTAAATTATGCTGCCAAGTGGTCATTTTACTTCCTAATTAGCAGACTAAATGTGAGTCTCTTTACACCGGGTGAAGGGTTACTCACCTTCTTCCTTTCACTCTGTGGTTACACACCACATACAGTCAGAACTCATGCATCAAACCATCCATTCATGAGAGAACCACAAACAGGATTGGTCTATCTTCCCTTAGGTGGAAAGATTTTTTTTATCCATGCAAGTTGCTGAAATGGCGGCTATGTTCCCACTGGACATTTTAAATTTGTAAAGCACTTCCAACTGCTTATTGTAGAGATCATATATATATATATATATATATATATATATATATATATATATATATATATATATATATATATATATATATATACTCCAGTATTTCTTTTCAACCAAAACTGCATCACTATGTTATAACCAGTGTTGTGCTAGTTACTAATAAATAATAACTAGTTACAGTTACTAGTTACTTCATTCAAAAAGTAACTCAATTACCTTGTTGATTACTTACACCAAAAAGTAACGCATTACTGTTAAATTACTGGTAACGCATTACTGTTTTTTAAAGGAATAATGAGCATATTTCCACTTTGAGAAACTTGTCTTACTCTCGCCTTGACTCTCCATTACTGGCGCACATACTTGAATAAACGGAAACATGCCCACAGTGCGTCTTCTTCGTGTTTACAGTGGTTGGCCTCCACCAATCCTATAATGTGTCACTGCTGTAAACAGGTTAGGCTGTAGGCTACACTTCAGCCAAAATGAATTAATTTAAAAAAGTAACAGACAACCGCACCATGGTAACAGTAACAGAGTTACTTTATTTAAAATGTAATGCATCAGAGTATTAGTTACTGTCAAATGTAACTGCGTTACAGCCCAACACTGGTTATAACATAGAGGCAGTAGTTGTAAAATGTTATCGTTATTGTTAATGCTTGTTGGGAAATCATTGGCGGTATATATAATGTCATATTTCATTGGATTAGTCACCAAGCCATGCTCTTCCTAGGTGTACTTGGGAAAAGTTATTTGTCTAATGTATGTTTAATCTGTTTTTTTCTTTTAAAATGTTTTTTCTTTGACTTTTCTTTGACTGTTTTATTACTGAATAAGAAATATTCAGATATATTTATAATAAAATTTTAGGTTACAATACAGCTGGAAATGCAGCAAAAATAATAATAATAATAATAATAATAATAATAATAATAATAATAATAAAATGCAATTTGAATGAAAATCTGAAAATAAAACAACTATTTTGAAAAGAAGTATTGTGTACAATGCTAACCACGACATCTAATTGTTGTGTACTTTTATGTATTGATTTACTGCAGAGTTCAGAATGCTGCAGAGTTTAGATTCAATACATACAAGTTTTTTTTTTTACTTTTGTGTCTTTCTATAAAATATATATATATATATATATATATATATATGGTGTGCCATAAATTAGACAGTGAGGTGTTGTAATGTACAGTGCATCCAGAAAGTATTTACAGCACTTCACTTTTTTCTACATTTATGTTACAGTCTAGTTATTCAAAAATGTTATTAAATTTATAATTTTCCTCCAAACACCCCATAATGCTAAAGCAAAAGGAGTTTGTTTTAAATCTTAGTAAATTTATTAAAAGTACACATACACATACAAGTGACAGTATGCATAAAAACAAAATTCACATTTGCCATGACATTCAAAATTGAGCTCAGGTGTATCCTGTTTTCACTGATTATCCTTGAGCTGATTCTACAACTTGACTGGAGTTCACCTGTGGAAAATTAAGTTGTTTGGACATGATTTGAAAAGGCACACACCTGTCTATATAAGGTCCCACAGTTAACAGTGCATGTCAGAGCACAAACCAAGCCATGGAGTCCAAGGAATTGTCTGTAGACCTCTATGACAGAATTGTATCAGGGTTCATAAAATGAGCATTAAATGCAGCATTAAAGGTCCCAGTGAGCATAGTGGCATCTGAAAATGGCTGTGCACCGACATTCCCCTTTCCACCTGATTGAGCTTGAGAGGTCCTGCAAAGAAGAATGAAAGAAACTGCCCAAAAATAGGTGTGCCAAGCTTGTAGTATCAAACTCAAAAAGACTTGAGGCTGTAACTGCTGCCAAAGGTGCATCAACAAAGTATTGAGCAAAGCCTAAGAATACTTATGTTCATGAGATTTTTTATTTTTAATAAATTTGCCGCGTTCAAAAAAACTTCTTTCATGATGACATTATGGGTATTGTTTGTAGAATTTTGAGAAAAATAATGAATTTAATGCATTATGGCTGTAACAAAAATGTGGAAAAAGTGAAGCGCTGTGAATACTTTCCAGATGTACTGTACATTTTCAGCAAGCACAGTGCAACCACCTTTATGTAACTGCCCTAACCATCTCTAAGAGTGAGCCCTGACTCCTAGAGGAGAAGCCAGTTAGGGAACCCCATAGGACAGAGCAAAAACTTCTGTAACCCAGAGAGAAAGGTTGGTGGCTTGGTGACTGCCTTGTTGGGAGTATTCCCAAGAGGGTTAATATAACTGGTCTCAGTTGTGAACATCCAGAGTCTCTCAGAAGCGAGTACACCTCTCACATTTTTGTCATTATTTAATTACATGTTTTCACTTTGCTCCTGTAATGGTCAAATATATTCTGCCCCAGAACACATTCCAAAGGTGCCTTCTGTGACCAGCCAGCCTGTCATCTTGCAAGCTTTCGTTCCTCTGACTTTTGTAGCTTCAGAGCAAGAAAGGCTTCATCTGCTATGCCCAGTCTATGATTTTAGGATCTACTGTACATTATCTCACAGAAGTGAGTACACCCCTCACATTTTTGTAAATATTTCATTATATCTTTTCATGTGAAATTACACTTTGCTACAATGTAAGTAGTGAGTGTACAGCTTGTATAACAGTGTAAATTTGCTGTCCCCTCAAAATAACTCAACACACAGCCATTAATGTTTAAACAACTAGCCACAAAAGTAACATACTCCTAATTGAAAATGTCCAAATTGGGCAAAAGTGTCCATATTTTGTGTGGCCACCATTATTTTTCAGCACTACCTTAACCCTCTGCGGCATGGAAGTTCACCAGAGCATCACAGGTTGCCACTGAAGTCCTCTTCCACTCCTCCATGACAACATGACATAGAGCTGGTGGATTTTAGAGACCTTGCGCTCTTCCACCTTCCATTTGAGGATGCCCCACAGATGCTCAATAGGGTTCAGGTCTGGAGACATGCTTGGCCAGTTCATCACCTTTACCCTCAGCTTCTTTAACAAGGCAGTGGTCATCTTGGAGGTGCATGTGGGGTTGTTATCATGTTGGAATACTGCCCTGTGTCCCAGTCTTCAAAGGAAGGGGATCATGCTCTGCTTCAGTATGTCACAGTACATGGTACATACTGGTTCCCTCAATGAACTGTAGCTCCCCAGTGCTGGCAGCACTCATGCAGCCCCAGACCATGACACTCCCACCACCATGCTTGACTGTTTGGCACCATGCTTGGCAAGACACACTTGTCTTTGTACTTCTCACCTGGTTGCCGCCACATACGCTTCACCCCTTCTGAACCAAACAAGTGTATCCTAATCTCATCAAACCACAGGACATGGTTCCAGTAATCCATGTCCTCAGTCTGCTTTTCTTCAGCAAACTGTTTGCAGGCTTTCTTGTGAATCATCTTTAGAAGAGGTTTACTTCTGGGACGACAGCCATGCAGACCAATTTGATGCAGAGTGTGGCCTATGGTCTGAGCTCTGCAGCATTGCTGGCAGCATTCATACATCTATTTCCCAAACACAACCTCTGTATATAATGCTGACCACATGCACTCAATCTCAGCGATGCGGGGATAAAAACAGTCCCAAATGCAGGATAGCCAAAATAAACTGGACTTATTGATTAAATACACGAAACAGGGACAAGGACGCAGACGAAACCAGACATGACACGATGACATCCGACGACAGATGTCAACAAGGATTGCCTATGGCAGCACTACTCCCCATTCACACCAGAGATCTTGTAACACTAATGAGTCACATGACAACGGGGAGAGAAAATAGCTATTTGGGCCAAAATTGGACATTTTCAGTTAGGGGTGTTCTCACTTTTGTGGCCAGCAGTTTAGTCATTAATGGCGGTGTGTTGAGTTATTTTAAGGGGACAGCAAATTTACACTGTTATACAAGCTGTACACTCACTACTTTACATTGTAGAAATGTGTCATTTCTTGTCACATGAAAAGATATAATAAAATATTTACAAAAATGTGAGGGGTGTACTCACTTCTGTAAGATACTGTAGATCCTACAATCCTGGACTGGGCATAGCATATGAAGCCTTTCTTACTCTGAAGATACAAAAGTCAGAGGACAGAAAGCTTGCAAGATGACAGGCTAGCTGGGTGCAGAGGGCACCTTTGGAATGTGCTCTGGGGGGGCAGAAAATATTTGACCATTACAGGAGCAAAATCTAAGCAGAAAGAGGCTACTGACAGGGCTTTTAGATCTCCTGCCCTTTTGAGTGAAGTTAAAGCTAGTAGAAGAACCAGTTTAGAGTTAGTTAACTTTTCTAAGGCTGATGGTAGAGGCTCAAAAGGAGCCTTGTGTAACCCTTCCAGGACCACTGAATGGTCCTAAAAAGAAACTCATAGCCTGCAGGCCTCAGCCATCAGGCACAGAGCAATAAGCAAGAAACCAGGGAATGTCTCCCCACAGAAGCTACAATGATGGGTAAAAAGCTTCCGTAAATATCGACCATATATACCTTAAGGGTGGCAAAAATGACTAATTAAAAGATGGATACATTGTGGCTATGAAGGGAGGCACATGTTCAACAACTCAAGGTTTGGTCCATAGATTCATGAAGTATGTGCCAAATTCTGATCCTACCATGAAACCTGATGATTTCTACTCATCACAACTGTACAAAATTATACAGTTTCAACTAGTTGGGCCATTCTCCATTGATCTCTCTCATCAACAAGGTCTTATTATTCACTGGATTACCACTCAATGGATGCATTTTCTTTATTGTACCAGTCAACTCTTGAGACTGTTGTGTGTGAAAATTCCAGGAGATAAAAAGATATGGAAAGCCCTTCTTTGTGTGTGCAATTCAAGTTTTTTTTTTTACTAATCATGGGCTTAGTATTATTTTGTCCTCACCAAGTTTTATAAACAAACAAATAATATTATGTGATGACAAAAAACCCACAATGGATTTTATTATATACGTAGCCATAATGTACATGAATATTCAGAAACCAGGTGAGTGTAAAAGGTTTGCCCTATTGTTCAATAGAACCACCTTTAGCAACAATAACTTGAAGTAAATGTTCCCATTTTGGCCTATTCTTCTTTACAACATTGATTTAGCTTACCCCTTACCAGCCAGCTTGACAGCATTGACAGCTTTTTATGATTGTGCTGTCATGAGCTCAAACATTTAATGTGCTTGCATAGCTCTGTAGGTCACATAAATTAGCTCATGGAGTTTTCTATATATCTCTGAGCATTAACCTGTCTGAATGAATTTGCTGTGATTCCCAATCCAGAGAAGGCATATTTGTAAACAATCCTTCTCACTGTAGAATGGTGAATTTCAAGTAGTCTGGAGACAACATTATGACCCTTCCCATTTTGATGGTCATCGCTGGTGTCCTTTCTTCATCAAATCAACCAAAATTTGTATAGAGGTAGTTACAATTTCTTTATTATTATCTTATTTCTAATTGGAAGAATTGCTTTAGTACTGGCAGCTTTAACAAGCATATTGTGGCAAGACTGAGACTAAAGATGAATGGAACATGGCTTAAACTGTGTATGCATGGCTCAACCTGAGTATACTTAGACTGTGCAAGCTCCAGAAAAGCTAGCTGCTCCAAAGGAGCTGCAAAAGATAGAGGCAATGACATGTGGAGAGATAGGTACCTTAGTAGCTATTGCTATTGCACTGAATTTTTGATTTTTCCAAAAAACTATTTTTTGTCCACACTTTATTACAGTATGAATCCACAGGATCTTTACATGCAGCCAGTAGGTCAGAATGGATGCAGTGTTCCTCAGCCATTTTCTCAACCAATGTAAGCCATCACAGAAGTCCACCCAGAGGTCATCCGTTTGTTAAATAACAATGCTGTCAATATTGTCTGTGTCTGAGTTTTTGCAAGGAATAGGGCATTGTGCTGCTGACCTTCTCATTTCACTGTACATATAAGCTCCAGCCACTGCAAAATATGTTCCAATCTTGCAACATCAGAATGGCCTTACATTGTTACTGCTGGATTAAGAGGTACCTCATTGTTATTGCCATGATTTATGACATCCCTGGTAAGAAAAGCTCTGCCATGGGCTGCCATGACTCCATGGGCTGCCATAACTCTGATATTCTCCGTTTTCCACTGTATGTTTTCATGACGGCTTGTCCTTGATGCTCCTATCACTGGCTGTTTGTTATTTGTTTGTTTGGTAATTTATTGATTTATTAGATAACATGTGGCAGCAGCTGAGTGCAAACCATCCTGCAGATCCAGGTCAAGAGCTGTAGGTAATGTACAGATCAAACATCAGAATAAAGAAAAAATATGATCTCTGTTGCCATAATCATGGAATTGTTGTTGGTTCCAGATGGCCTGGTTTGAGTATTTCAAAACCTGCTGATTTCCTGTTGATCACACACAGCAGTCTCTAGCGTATACACAGAATGGTGCACAAAATAAAAAACATCCAGTGTGCAGAAGGTATGCTGGCTGAACACTTTGTTGATGAATGAGATCAGAGTAGAATGACCAGACTGATCTGAGCTGACAAGAATGTCAGGCAAATAAACAGATGTTTTCTAATCTTCAACTGTCCAGTTTGGGTGACTGTTCCAGCTTCATTATACTGTAGCAATCTCTAGAGTTTACATGGAATTGTGCAATAATAATAATAAAAAAAAAAAAACTCTGCCCATTAGTTTTGGTGAACAGAAAGAAATGTGAAAATGCAATCTTCTGACTCTGGAGAAAGATAGGCTCTCCTGCTGTCACTCAAGAAAAAGATTTTAGGCTGTGGTGGGCATAGCTTACAAACATTTTACAGTTGAAGACAGGATAAACATAGGTTTTTCACTAAAACTAACAGGCAAAAATAGGCAAATTATAGTTCAACTGGCAATGTTCAGCATGATAATGCACAATGCTCTAATCACACACCGTTGATTATCTCACAAGGCAAAACTCATTTAAAAATGGTTTTACGAACATGTTAATGATCAGTGTTGTTAAGCGGCCTTCCCAGCAACCATCAAATTTACTCAATATGTAGAAGATACATATCTGTGTTTGTGCACCCCTAATAAGCACCAAGGGTGAATAGATACCTGCTTTTGTACAAGTGCATGCATGCCAAGACCTTACAGCAAGTAACAAAGTGGCATATGACACAGTAACAAATGCCTCTGTGATACAGCCATATTCCTTTTCATCTTCTCTCCTCATACACATCAGACCACACATAAACAATATGGAGTTACACTACCTTTGTATCAGCTTGTGAGCAGGTTAAAATAGTTAGAGCACACTAACTATTTTGCTCACTAGCAGCATTTACCCTTCATTCTTCAGCTGGAGAATTCTATCTGATTCTCCCTTCCGTCTGCTTTGACTCCAGACCCAAACAGGGAATTTTTATTGTAACTCTGAAGAGATTGATGTGGGAGATGATGAGTGGTCTGCCACTGAATTGCTTCCTGAAAACAGCCAGTGGCTTTCATGCTGTTGAAGGCAATTAATAAAAAAAAACCTGTGTTGTTGCTAAGCTCAATCTACACTTGTTTGGCTGTATTCCAGCCACATGCCTGACTCTAATTTCTCAGCTTCAGCTCTGGCAGCTCACTTTGCGATTTCTCCTGAACCAAATGTGGAATTATTATTATTTTCTTGGGTTGAAGTCATGCTTGTGAGCTATCTCTTCCCTTCATCGGCTACATGGGAAAATCTGCGCTCCCATTGAGGCCCTGTTGGCCTTATAGGGAAGGCATACAATCCTGCTGGTGCAGTGCTGCAGACCTAGCTGACCTACTAAAGGAGCTTGTTTGCGGTCAGAAAGAAATCCTCATGCCTGAGGGCTAGGGTTTTAAGGGATGCCCCTTTAGGCCAATCTCCACTGCTGTCTACCCTGTCACCTCATGTGACTTGAAGTTCAGCAATGACCACCCATGCCCCTGTTCTTTATGTGTCACTGCCTCCTGGGTTAGCCCCTGCGAACTTGCTGTTTGAGGGCACTAGGCGAGGTGAGTGCAGTAAGAGTCCAATACTGCACTCAGACCACCTGGCACTGTGGAAGCTTCCGCTGGGTGTGGTACTGTGGGTTCTGGATAATGTGGGAAAAGGCTACATAATTCAGTTTGCCTCTCATCTTTCTCCTTACTTTGTGCTGCCCACTGTTGTTGGCCCTATGTGCTCTGAATTGAATGTTGGAATGTACTAGTCGTTGTACAGAGACATTAACAGAGACGTTAACACTCTTGACAGAGATCTGGAGACTTGCCTGGTTTGCTTTTGATGGTAAAGTGTACCGGTGGTCAGCTTTCTCTTTAGTCTTAGTCATATCACTTATGCTCACGAAGTGCATAGAGCCTGCTCTGGCATTATTGCACCCCAGGACATCCTTGTACTTTATTATCTAGATGACTTGCTCATCTTGGCTCAGCCAAGAGACGTGGCAGCCAGGCATTGAGATGCTGTGCTGGCCACATGAGGTCCCTAGGCCTCAGGCTCAACCCTGTGCTTTCTCTATCTCAGAAAGCCACCTTCTTGGGGATAGTTTGGCATTCAGCCATGATGCAAGCATGTCTGTGTACCACTTTGGAATTCCATCCTTTCTGTTGTAAAGAAAATCTGGCTAGGCCAATGTCTCTCCGCCATTCAGTGGGTGCTCATGATGTTAGCAACAAAAGCTATTCCTTTCGGTCTGCTATACATGAGACCATTTTACCTCTGGCTCAGGAGCAGATTTTTTTTTTTTTACCCCACAGACTTCTTATGGTCACAAGGGGAGCACATAACAAGCTTCATAACCTTCTTATGTGGACAGACCCCGGTTCTCATCTTGGATCTCACTCTTAGGGCATTGTTGCAAGGCTCTTTTGGTGGATACCTCCTTCTCACTGCTTGGCTCCTCCTTGGACCACCTAAGTCTGGCTATTGGACCCAATTTTCTTTCTGGACAGTTCTCATTGAGAGATTCCTGTCAGGAGGAACTTCCTCTCTCTGGCTAAGGGGGTGATTTTCCATCCTGTTCCAAGATTTGGAACCTATTGGTCACTCTGAGGGAACAAGCTACTAGACTCCTGTCTCCCAACTGAAGTTGTATGACTATGTTGAACTTTTGCCTCTGGTGTAATCAGCATTGTCAGGATCTAGTTCACTGCACTGTTGGTCACCCTCTACATTGAGGTATATGTGGCGACCATTGCTGCAAGTCACATGCTTGCTCTCTGGTCTCTTAGCCTTAGCTGATTTCACACAGAGCTTCAGACACTGCTTCTATGAGGATCATTCCCATATAGTCAGCCATGATGCAGCATCTCGTTCACTTCTCAGGGAACCGGGTTACATATGCAACCTGGAATAGTTTTCTTTTTTAAACTCTTATTGTATGCAGGCAGCACTGTCTACTCTGAAAGACAGAGTCAGAGGATTCCCTAAACCAGAAACAGAACAAACAACTCATCAGCACGATTCGTTATTGCAATTGTCAATTGGAACCAGCAAGTGCCAGCTTCAGGTAACAGAATCTCCAGCACCACCACACTGAATACTAGGGCCCCTCAGGGCAGTGTGCTCAGTCTACTGCTGTTCTCTCTGCTGATTAGTATACAGTATTGTCTGTTTGCACTGTCTTTTGGCTTGCACTTTTTGGTTTACACTAGGTTGCACAGGATTTACTTTATGAGCAGCTAGGACAGAGGCCTTGGATGCCTTTAGGTAGAATCTATTACACTAATGGTGTGCAGCTCATCAACTAATTCCAGTGAACTGACAAATTCAACATTTTTTCAGGGTCTATCAGAGAGCAAATAGTCCCTACTGTATATACACCAAAGGTGTATGTGGCTGCTATTGTGGCACTTTAAGGGAATATATAATGCCCACCTAATGGGCATTACTTATAGATGTTTGTTTATAGGGGATGTGTGGTGCTGCTAACTAGTCTATTAATAAATTGTCCCTCCCAGTGGCATGGGTTTTCTGGTGGACTCCATCTCTTTGAACAACTTTCCACTGAAATCTAAGGTGGGTCAGTTCTAAATGTCACTTGTAACATATGTTATCCAATGTGACATATTTTATCTAATGACCCTAGTGGTTAGGATGTGTGATACGGATTGTGAACTACAGTTCACTTTAAAAGTATTGGAATGACAATTCCTACTGTTTTTGCTATACACTGAATACATTTGGGTTTCAGATCAAAAAAATAAATGACACAGTAGATAAGAATTTCAACTTTTATTTCCATCCAAATGTAATCTAGGGGTAGTAAATAGGTTATACCTTTGCACCTTTGGTCTTAGAACAGATCCTAAAATAATTTTGAGTAACTAAAACTAAGGCTTTTTTCCCCAGAGACATTTTTCTAAAAAATAAATAAATAAATAAAATAAAATAATTGTGATATTTGGAATAGCCAAGTATTTCAGGCTTATATTATTTATCAGGAAATTCATAGCACTGTATTTAGGTGATTTTAAGTAATTATTACATGAGTTATAATAATTTTCAGAGAAAGTGTCTTCAGAGAAAGTTGAATAAAAACTTGTTACCCTTTCTGAAGCAAGAGCTGTTCTTGATGAGCTTTATACTTGCACTCTGTGTCCTTGAGGACAGAGAACATGTTTAACAGTAATAGAACAGAAGGTGTACTTGATGTCCCCTGCGTATAAAAGAACAAAATGAATGTGCTGATAAATGTGGAGAAGCATTTAGAGACTTTTCAATAGCTTAAGAAACAACATTCTATGTATTCATTCAAATATACAGTACATGTAGCCTCTCTCTCTCTCTCTCTCTCTCTCTCACTCTCGCTCTCTCATAAATAAAGCAGAAAACAGAAGGAAAATCCTTGAGACAGATGCTTCTGTGGAACAATGAGGCAGCTTTTGTCCTCCACTGAGGAGATGTTGCCTAGCAGCCATGTGTGTGTGTGCATTTAGAGTGTTTGTGTGTATATAGCAAGAAATTGACAAGGGTCTAGGGCAGTGATGTCAGACTCTAGTCATGTACAACCACAAAGCAACTTACTGTAGCTGCTTAACTGTGTTTAGCATCCAACCTTATTTAATTCCTGGGGTTTTCAATGGCTGAATCTGCTGTTGGTGTTGGAATTTGGAGGAATATCACATATCTCTGTTGAGCTTTGTGACAGTCTTGCTGTGTATCTGTCTGTCTGTGTGTCTTTCTGTCTGCCTGTCTGTCTGTTTGTCAGTCTGTCTAAATACAATATAAAATATTATGATTTTATTGCATGAAAGCCTGGATTTTAGATGTTTGTGAGTTATAAATATAAATTTAAGGCATTTGGCAGATGCCCTTACCCAGAACAACTTACATAATTACTTTGAAGTCTCTATCAATAAATATATCTTGATTGTGGTTTATAGATATGAGCAAAATTAAAGGAATAGAGAGTGAAAGCATTCACAAGAAATATTTAAATCTCTTTGGGGACTTAAAGGTCACACACATTTCATACAATATTTGTAGTTGTTGTAAGAAAAATTTTCATTTAATGGGATTTCATAGCCATTAACTTGCAATGAAAACGATAATCTCTCACCACCATAAATCTCCTGAGTAAAAGACAATTACTCAAGAAAGAGTAAATTTAGAAATATAGATTAAAGACTATGAAGACTAAAGAGTATAAGTTAATTTTTTAATCAATCTACAATTTTAAGGTTTTTTGCTAGCTAGTGCAATGGTAACTTATAGATTTTTCTAGCTGCATAATTAACTATCTAGCAAAGATTTATGAATATATTTAAAACAACAGGTAATTGCTGCTGAACATTGACCTGCCATCTTAAGTGTAATATGGTGCTTTCATACTTTAAAACACCTCAGATCTGATTAGTTATTCCAGCTCACTCAGCTAGTAAATTCAACACGTATTTCCCTGTACATGTTGGATTTTGATCTGTTGATATCTCCACTGCTTTTGGCTTACAGAGTTTGCAGATTAGAAAAATTAGATACAATTTATTTGTTACTAGGGTGTTATGTATTTAATATTGCTATTAATTTGCATTTAATAGTTTGTCTCTGTGTATTTATAGCCTGTCATGTCATAAATCTTCTCCTCTTATAAGCAGTCTTCAGTGCTATGGTACATGCTTCGGTGTTGTTGTGTTTGTCAAAACTAAAGATTTTAAAGTCAAGATTAGAACTATATGTTACTTCAAAACACCTCTGTTTTTGACAAACTCCACCCTGCAACCCTCAGATCCATGGAGAAAGTGCTGTAGTGTAATTAAACACAGATATCATAATGTGTGTCTCTCAAAATAATGTAGCCTAATCAAAAAGATAAAGTTATGTATTTGCCAGGATGAACAATACAAAGAAAAAATTGAATTTCAGAGGGAAGCAGGTGCTCTAGAGTTTGGCCCAATCATTATTGCTTTTAATGAACACTTCAGTTTCCCTACTGCATTCCATTTCTATAAATGTGTATTGATTCCGAGAAATGGGAAGCTGGAGTGCTGATGATTCATATGCCCCCTCTGCACTCATTCAGTTACTCACTACACACACACACACACACACACACACACACACACACACAGCCTATGTTTCCTTTATCCCTCTGCAAAAGCTGCCTTACATAATAACCTGGCCACTGTTTTTAAACATTATTTGGCCATTGAGTTTTTCACTGTACAGTAATCAATTATTCACAAGCTCTTTCTTTCTAAGAGGGTTTAATAAATATAATACATCTTAAACATAGAGTTACTTTTTATTATCTAATACATTTCTAATCCTTAGAATGAATTTACTATTTGTTTAACACTTTATAATACTGTTTAATAACAAATAAGCAACTGAAACTAAGAATGGATTTATAAATAGCTCTTGTTAACACCTACAGTACCTTATTCCCGTACATGTAAAATACTGAACTAAAGAACTACTGGTTATGTACTCAGTAAGCATCTGAGTAAGAGGTCATCTTCAGCAGAATTATTTCCAAACAATTTTGCAAATTATCATACTGAAGAATTTGATAATAATTTCTATATTTCTGGGGTTTTGGAATTTTAGGTAGTAAAACTTCCTAAAAAAGAAATGTATGGTTTAGCTACTGAGAATTCATGTTCATTTGATCAGTAATTAATCAGTACTTATTTTAAGAGCAATAGTTAGCCAGGAGAAATTTAAAACTCTTTTTACATGTAACTACTACTTGATTCAATTAATGCACAGTTAATAATAAACGACTACTCATATTTTTAATTAAATGGTAGATCTGGGAATTTTATAGGAATATGATATATGTTAATTAAGAACTACTCATTTGTTTTAGTATATATACCTTGATTTACTGAACAATACAGAAATATTTTACCACTATTTGAGTTTAATATTAATGGATTGTATATATACTGTATATTGTGGCAACAGGTCTCACAGCCACCTGCGGGAAGCCAGCAAGTAGCAGTGCTGAAAAAAGTTCAGCCATCTATGCAGCTGTGGGGCAAGGCCGGAATGGCACCAGTGGCAGACCAATCGGCAATACCACTGTCTTTTCCCACCCTCCTGGATTAAAGGAAAGAGCCAAGTGAGGCCAGACAGGATGTTGGCTCCAGTGTTTGTGCTGCTGTTAAGTGGGCTGAGACTTGTACACCTAAAGGAAACCCACAGTTAAGCAGGTAGAACATGCACAGAACCTCTTCAAGGTACAAACCTAAGATAAAATTTTTGGATCTGTTTTTCTTGCAATTTTTGCAATGCAAAAATAAAAATAGTTACCAAACCCACAAAAATAAAACTATAAATTAATCGTATAATATAATGGATAAATGGCTACTTTGCTCTATTAGGACTGAACCATTTCAAGATAATTATAACAATATCCTTTAAAAAAAAAAAACAGCCAGCCTATTGTACATTGCAATGCTACCCCATGTGTATGTCTCTTTAGTGCAGGGTTGCCATGGTAACCTGTTTTCATTGAATGCACAGATTTAATGTTTTATTCATCCTGCTCTTGTCTTCATCTTCATACATTTCACTAGTCTCACTGTATTTAAATATTAGTTTAAACGTTGGATTAAAAGCTATATGTGTCTTAAAACTACAAATTCCAAAATCCACATTTATCACATTTTTCCTCTACCGACATAATGTCAGGGACTGTAGAGGAAGGCAGATTTGTTAAAACAAGATCCACTAACAGGAACTATGGATATGGGGAAAAAATACTGTTTATAAGAGTTTAATTTTCAATTCATTTCAGTTTATTTGTATAGCACTTTTAACAATTCACGTTGTTTTAAAGCAGCTTTACATAAGTTTAGAATCATAATAAAAATTTTAAAGTTTAATGTTCAGAATTAAATTTTTATATATCTCTAACATCTATCCCAGGGGTCGGCAACCCGCGGCTCCGGAGCCGCAAGTGGCTCTTTCATCCCTCTGCTGCGGCTCCCTGTAGATTTGGAAAATAAATATTTAATTTAAATGTATTTTATTTTAGTTAGTTAGCTTTTTAAAAAATGTAATTCTAAGATCATGATGCTCTTATAACATTAACAGGGCTCTCAAATTTTGGCAAGCGTGACATCTCCAAAGCGCGATGAATATGCTTTTTTTCAATGGTTGTTGCATTAAATCTTACCCAGATAGTGCCATTTTCTGATTGGCTAATGTGTAGCCTCTTTTTTTTTTTTTGATTGGCTGATAAGTGTCAGGCTCGTCTAAGAGCTCCAGGTGAGACGCGCTTGATTCCTGCCCGGTTCCATAGAGACATCGGTGCGGACTGATACATTTTGGGCGCTGCGGCATATTAAATATATGATAAATAGTCAAAAAGATTTTCTGCGTGACAAATACAATGTGTGGCGGGAGAGCGTGAGAAAAGACCGAAATGCGCGACTGTCACTCTCAATGCGTGACACTTGACAGCCCTGCATTAAAATAAACCGTGTTTAATTTTTTTTCTCGCTCAAAATATGCGTCATAACCGCCGACTTGCGAAATCCGACACACAGAAGCAGACGCATTTTTGGTTTGCTGCAGCCAGCCGGCAATTTAAAATTTTGATGTCATGAATACGAAGAGGACTCAATTAGACATGTAACATTTTATGTGAAAGTAACCTTCAACCCAGCGTCTTTTTTGTTAAGGTTAGTTCAAACTGTTCAAAATATTTTTGTTTGCCTGCAGAAATAAAATTTCGTTTACTCGGTAGCAGTTCATTGATTTCATAAATGCAACACACTACAGTTTTTTCTATACTTTCCATTAAGTTAAAAAACAATATATGAGTGTTATCTTCATTTTAGATGTCAAAAGGGTTTTGTGGCTCCCTGAGTTTTTTTTTCTGTTGGAAACGGGTCCAAATGGCTCTTTGAGTGTTTAAGTCTTTGAGTTTTTGTCGACCCCTGATCTAAGGGGGCACGGTGACTTAGTGGTTAGCACGTTCGCCTCACACCTCCAGGGTTGGGGTTCGATTCCCGCCTCCGCCTTGTGTGTGTGGAGTTTGCATGTTCTCCCCGTGCCTCATGGGTTTCCTCCGGGTACTCCAGTTTCCTCCCCCGGTCCAAAGACATGCATGGTAGGTTGATTGGCATCTCTGGAAAATTGTCCCTAGTGTGTGAGTGCGTGAGTGAATGAGAGTGTGTGTGTGCCCTGCGATGGGTTGGCACTCCGTCCAGGGTGTATCCTGCCTTGATGCCCAATGACGCCTGAGATAGGCACAGGCTCCCCGTGACCCGAGGTAGTTCGGATAAGCGGTAGAAAATGAGTGAGTGAGTGAGAGACCCCTGATCTATCCCTAAGCACAATGGAGTAAATGGTGGCAAGGAAAATGTCTGAGACATTATGAGAAAGAACCCTGAGAGGAATCAGACCCCATCCTCATTTTGGTGTCACTGGACAGTAAATAATGTAAATGTAAATAATGTCCTTTCTACAATAGTTTGCAGTTGAGTGGAATTAATCAACCAAGAGCAATTAAACAGGTCAGTTTAATAGTTTAAACAAAATTTCTGAGTTCACCACAGACCCAACACTAATTACTTCCTGCCGAAGTCTTCAAATGATCTCTGAAGAAGACCCGACCACAAAGCTGACTGACGCAACAGTGGTCCAAAGAAGGTGCGACAATTAAGACTGTTAATGAACATGAATAGCGGTGCTAACAAGGCATAATAAGACACAGGTGAGAGTGATTAGTGATGGATGTGACATGCTGAAGCTGATGGGTAGTATAGATCTGCACTCATTAGCACTACTGTGATGGAACCCCCCACCCTCCTTTAACATGCAGCTTCTGAAACAAAAAAGATGTCATTCATAGCAATGTCAACCCAGCCCTTCCACTTAATTTAGAAAAGGATATTCAAACCAGTTTTGTGAACAGGTTTTAAGGAAAAACTCTTAGGTCTTAACTTAAAAGTTGGATGTTAGGGAGGTCTTAGAGGTAGGAGATAGGATTCTTTGTGTCTGTCACAAAAAAAAAAACACTAAACAAACCACCTTTCTCTAATTATAAATGTTATTAACTTTCTCATTGTTGACTGCTAATGACAACAGAGACAGTAAAATGCCCTGCCACAACTTGGCCCCCACCACCCTCTTTCTGTTCATGAAATTACATGGCAGGCAGAACCTATTAGCTTGTTTTATGCTGGTTTGCAGCTCGGTGACAACCCCATACTGCACAAGCAACTCTATCTCTAAGCATTTAGCAGCATTCAAATCAGACACATATGTGAGCACCATGCTCTATTTCACCATTGATGCCAAATAAGGTGTAATGAGAGAAAGGCAGATGGACAAAAATCCACATAGGACATTGTGGCTGATGGAAATTTTTTCCCAAATTAAAGCACTTTGTTGCACAGCCATCTATTTTCTACAAGCTGCTACCAAGGGGAGAAACAAACAAATGAATTCACGCTATTTCTCCCTGATGCCTGTCCAGAGAACACACAACTCTGTGTAGCAATAATTTCCATGGTTCAACAGAAAAAAATTTCATGTGTAAGTGTAAGTGCCTAAAATGTAATGTGTACTGTAAGTGCTTAAAACTAGTATGAAATGTAATTGACTATATCACTTGACAGAGAATCAAATGAATCAAGTGTCTGCAGGTATCAGAACACTGGTATACAGGGCAATATATAATCAAAAATTGTACCGGGCAGTTCATTTTAACCAAACCTCTACCATAGATTAGGTAGTTAATCTAGGTAAGTTTTATTCTAAATAAGCTTTTCCCTAAGTATTTACTGTAAACATAGCTATACTCCCAAAATTGTTCCACCATTGTTTCTAAGATTGATTCATAGACAGACTGACTGTTGCGATGCAGGACAAAGGCGAGTGAGGATCCAAGTGCAGTTTTTAACGTTTTAATAAACTAAGTCAAGAAACAGAAAACAGACAGGAAAACCTAGGCAACACAGAGCTAACGGGAAACAGGAACACAAACATATAGACAACGACTAGCAACAGGGAAGTGAGCAAACAGAGTATATATAACTGACAGGAACCAATGACAAAGCAGAGACAATCAGAGACAAAGACAACACACCTGAAGGAGAGATGGAGTTCAATTAATGTCCATGGTAACCAATGAGTGGGCGGAGCAAACAATTAACAACAGGGAAAGACAGCAGACAGAAACAGGGCAGAAACACAGACAGACTCATTACACTGACTGACTGACTGATTTCTTTCTTTCTTTCTTTCTTTCTTAGTGCCTAAAAACTATTTTAATACTTGTAAAAAAAACTAGAATAGCTCAAGTGCATAAGAAAGCATAAATTGATTTGTATTATGTAAACTGGCCTCAGCTGACTTTAATTCAAGATTTTACAAAGGCAACCAAAGTTCTTACATACATTGGTTCAACATGAATTGTCCCAAGAGCAAATAATCAAATCCCTTTGGTGCTTAATGAAGTCTACCTTACTAATTATTAATTATTTTTAACTGTATTATTTTAATTAATTTTTCATTGATTTGAAATATCCCCCTAAAAAATCCTTTGGAAATCCTTTGAAGCCTGGCACTCTGAAGCACAATGTGAAATTCTCAGACGCTTGTCCTAGGTTCATTAACTTGCCAAAGACACAGAACATGGTCTCTTTCATTATAAGTTCCCCATTCAGCCTGAATGAAAACACAGTCTCCCTGGCCTGCTATTCATTAGCTCTCTCTCTCAGCTTTCTAATCCAGAAGGCTCACAGCCCCTGCCAGGCCCTCCTATGCACTTTGTTAGTCTCATCCTCCATGTCACTCCATGAGCCATACCCTCTCTGGCTGTGTACCAGCTCCCTGAAAAACTTAATTAAATGAATCCAGTGCAATTGTGGGAATTGACCACCAGGGGACATCAGCTAGGCAGTGTTAGTTCTGTGTTTGGAAGGTCAAATGGAAAACCACCATGCTGTCAAAGACCTCATATGCTATTAATGTCTTTTTTCTGAATAAGTTTCAAATGCAATTATTTTATGAATCCTCAAAGCTATAAGTGGTAATTTAAATGACCAGAAATTGCAGCACCTAGATTTCAGCAGACATTGGACCTACAATTAAAATCATGTGTTGTGGTCCGATTACACTCAACGTACCCACAGCCAGCAGAAAATATGGTGATGGGTGACTGAGCTGAGTTTTGCAGCCAGTTGCCGAGAGGTTTTGTGAATGTTGATATCATTATAAATAAAATGCCATATTTTATTTTAAAATATGGTTGCCTTTGCTAGGAATTTAAAAGAAAGAGAAAAGAAAAGTTTACAGAAGCCCCATATGCGTAAATGTAAAAGTAATTGCATATTTATTTATTTATTTATTTTATTCATGAAGCCTGCCAATACTTGTGTGTGTATTACATAGATATTTACATTTTGTATGCGTGTGTTAGTGAGTGCGTGGGTAGGTGTATGAGAGATCGGTGACGATGCCAGTTAGTATCCCAGAACAGTGATTTAAAGTGAGACCAACCACGCAATTCACATACTCAATTTATGCAGACAATTTTCTTTTAACATGCAGTCAAAAGAAAGTGCTTCACAAGCAGTCCTATAATGTGACAACCTGCTGATGCATATAGTTCTAAAATGTTTATAGTCCTATTCTTTTTAAGGTTTTTGCATTGACTGGTTAAATCTCAGGTGATATATTGCCCACCTTTGTGTTTTTTGACATGCCTTTGATTGGCTTAAGTCAAATATTCTGTTATCAAAATAATGAGATTTGTTACGCTTTGTGCAAATATCTTTTTTTGTGATCTCTGAGTCTGGGCACAATGGCTTGGTTTGCATGCTCTCCTCCTGTTTTGGGCATTTCCTCCAGGTACTCTAGTTTCCTAAACCAGTCCAAAGACAAATGGTAGTATATAAGTTGTTGTGTGAGTGTGTGCGATTGTGTTCTGCAATGGGTTTGCTCCAAGTTCCCTGGGATAGGCTCCAGGCTTCCTGCGATACTACAGGATAAGATGTTCAAAAAATGGATGGATCTTTCTCTGATTAGTGAGTGTGTTTATTATGTGTGGCAGAGTAAAGCAGACAGTGGTATGTTATCATTAAGGTATTAGCTGACTACCAGAGGCATGAGTCCAAAAAAAATGCAGCCCTTACCCTGCGTCTGCTGTGTTCATGAGTGGCATAATGCTGACTCTTTTTGTAAATCAGCAGGCATTCAATAGATACCACATTTTATCATGAGGTATGCTTGTATGTCTCACTTTAGATATGCACTGGGACTGACCTCTGTGGCATCTTTAGAGCTATAGCTTTGCACAGAAAAATAAGTAATACAGGAAGATCCCTTAGTCCAAAGGTGGATAAGGAGGCCTAAAAAGATCTGCCTGAAAATGAAAAGATGAAAAGCAGTCTTAACTAAAACAGTAGAATTGATTAAATATAAATACATTCTCATATTGCACCACTAATCAATGTACCAAGTATATAGATAAATTAAAATGAGTTAATGAGTTGTAGTTTTGTATTAACAATATCCTCACAATAGAGAAAATTGAAGGAAATGAAGGGAGTAAGTGGTGCAGTTCTGAGGAGAAGCAGATACTTGATATTCTTGGCACCTCATTTAAATTATTAAAATTGCCAGCATTTAGGTCATGCTACTTTTATTTAATTGAAATCCAACCATTAATATATGTTTAGTAGCATAAAGGCAAGATAGTTTTGAAAATTTCACATTACTATGATGTTAAACATATTATAGTAATGCAAAGATGCAAATAACTCTCTAGCAAAATATATAATGAATTTATGTATATTAATTTTTATGAAAAACAATAAAAATAATCAATTTTATTTTACTAGTTTGGTATTCATTCATTATTATTCAGTAACAGCTTTATTCTGGTCAGAAGTGCAGTAAATCCTGAGCCTCGGGTACACTGGCTGTTAGGCTGGGATACACTCTGAATGGGAAGCCGGTCAATCGCAGCATGTTATGCAAATATAATGTTGCATTTAACCAAACCTAATCAGAGGCAATCCACCTACTGTGTGTTAGTGACTTTTGGATGAAAAAGGGAGAGCAGATGATAGAGTGACAGTGGACAGAGCTAAAATAGATGTGACTAAAATGTAGTCTACTAAGAATAAGTTTAGATTCTTATAGACTGTAGACCATATAGAAAACCAGAAAAGGAGTTCATATACAGTACTAAGGCTGTTCTATTTATCCACTAAAAGAAAGAGAGGCTGAGGGATCATTCTGCATGTGCTGAAGTGTGACAGGGCCAGGATGGAGAGAGATGAGGTTTGTAAGAAGCCAGTGAGTTAGAAGACAAGTGCAGTCGGTTGTAAAGCACCCACAGCCTTTACTGAAGCATGCTGACACAGCACTCACCTTTTACTGATAACTGTGCGTGTGTGTGGGTGTGTATGCGTGTGTGTGTGTTCCTGTTACTGGAATTAGGCTACATGTATAAATAGGTGACAAATTAAAGG
Source organism: Tachysurus vachellii (assembly GCF_030014155.1). NCBI lineage: Eukaryota > Metazoa > Chordata > Actinopteri > Siluriformes > Bagridae > Tachysurus > Tachysurus vachellii. The sequence goes on from NC_083472.1 coordinate 17,285,033, forward strand.
ATAAATGTTCTTGCTTATGGTATGAGAAATATTTTATTTATTTTGTTGACACGGTTTGCAATCTATTGCACTCTTAGAAGGAAGTGCCTCTGAAAATAAATACAAAATTAATCTGACTAAGCATCTCTATCCTGTGAAGATAGATTTTTATTCTAACAGCAGTGATCTCTTCCAGAATGACCACACCCCCATCAAACAGGGCATGATGGCTCACTCAATGGTTTAATGAGTAAAAAAAAATAATATAAATCAAATGTTACGACTATCACAGTCTCAAATCAATAATTAAAATCGATAGAAATTGAAATATTTTGGATTGATGTGTTAGAGAGCACACTCCATCACCACCACCAAAATAACATCTGAGGTAATATCTATTGAAAGAATGGTGGTCAGTACAGTTCAGTACTACAGAGCTGCAGTATGGACAATACATATGGACAATATTTTCGGTACCCTTTCACTAAAGAAAGAAATACCCAAAATGGTTATAGAAACAACTTGAAACCGACAAAATAGTAAATAAAAAATTACTAAGTATGTTTTGTCCATTCCAGTGTGGGTTTTTCTTTCTTTAATGGAAGGCTACCGAAAGTTTGTGAAATTTTTCGATTTTCCAAATTGAAAACCTATGCCTAAGGTATAGTAAAGCAGTTCCGATGGTTTGTTGTGCACAACACAATACTATGACGTGAGTGAGCAAAAATATTTTCATAAATTAAATGAAGATGAGACTATAAAGACAGCAACTCTAATACTAATAATATTTAGCAAACTTTAACTGATGCACAACAAAAAGAACAGATTTTTTTTTATTCTTTTTTTAAAATTCTGCTTATCCCAATCATTTGTGACATAAATCATTATTATATATCATTGTTGCATTGTTGTTTGCACCACAATGAAACTTTATCAAGAAAGGTATCATTAAAAGCTGCATAATCAGCATAATTAAACGAGTAGGAATCAGCCACAGAGCTAATAAGCATAATTGTAATAGTTTATCATCTAAGTGTTTTTCATGCTTACCCCTTAATTTCTATGCATAATTATTTTTCTAATATAAAATCATATCTCTGCATGACGGTAAAAATTATTTACTTTTTCCATCTGAATGCATTTCAGAGTACAATCACAATCAAAAGAAGGCTCCTAATCAGCATAATCATATCTGCCATGATCACAGGCTTATAGTAAAACAAAACTCAGTCAATGTTTGGGAGCATGTGTGAAGACATGACTTTGGCTGACTTCATTTAAATGAAAGATAAACAAAAATGACCTTGTGAGCATCAGAGAAGTGTGTAGCTTGTTCCAGCCTACTGTGCTTGTTACAAAGGTGCTCTAGTGACCCACAGTATTTAGAGTGAAGTACTGAAGTTATTGCTGGTTCACTTAGCTGAGAGAAAAGGTTAATCACACATTATGGCTATGCATGCAAGCCAGACAGAAGAAGACAGTGTGGCTTGGGCTCGCTCTTAGTTGCGTTTTTGCAGCAAGGCAGGATCAGGAATATCTAAGTGCAAAGATGGAGGAATAGTCACCAAAATCCCCTTTGGCTTGAAGCAGAAATGTAAAATTAACTTCTTGTAATATTTATTTATTTTTTATTTTTATTGTTTTAGAAAGATTTAGGAGGTACAGTATTAAGATACAGCCCAACAGCCTTGCTTAATATATGAACCTTCAAATGCAGGAAATTAATTACTTAATGGCTCGTCTCTGCCTCCAGATTTCTTAAGAGTTAAAGGTAACTGGAGGAACCATTAGCTTTTTAAACAACATTCACGCTCTCTTTCTGTTAGTATTATTCTTCTGTGCTTTATCTGTGTTCCTATTAAAAATAGGAAGGTTGTGCTCTGTGAATAGACAGTAGAGGAGCTAATTCTATCACGTAAATTAGAAGTCATAGAAATTGCTTTGCTATGCTTTGTTTGAATCTACTCATTTCTAACTGTGAAGCAGCCAACTTCACAAAAACAGCAATAGCCCTTTTGATCATAAATATAAAAGTGGAACCAAACACAAAGAGAGAGAAAGAAGAACAAACAAAAGTCCCTATAATTATGTACAATTTTTAAGTCTGATTCTTCTAATACTCTGTCCTCTTCAACAACCTCAATCTTTCCAATCTAAAAAACATTTTGTGTTTTTCTACTGAAAAAGGGATGTTATCAACTAATTCAGTTCTAGCTCCAAACCAAATTGCTTTAGTCTTCAACTGGAAATATTGCATCTGAAATATTGCAACCTCAGGGGCTCAGGGTGACTTCATTACAGTACCACATCAATTACTTTAATTATTTTCACCACAAAAAATCAATCTAGGGAAAAAATCGTGATATAAGAATATAATTTATTTTTATGTATATATGATTAAGAATTTAGGTGAAAGAATAAATACATTTCCATTTTTTCATTTTCAATTGTTTCATAAATCATGGCACATTTCCAAATTGCTATGTATTTTTTTTATATATATTATTATTAGAATGGTTCCAGTATTATGGATGTGATATTTGCACTCACATTGGCTAGCATTATGTCTCACACCAGAGACAATCCTTGGATCAATCAATCAATTTGCATATGTTGTCATTTAACCTCTTGAAGACTATGCAAACATATCTTAAAACTCATGTATTGATTTAGCAATTTATCAGAGTTATGGATGTGACATATCTGAACCAATATTCCAAATATTTTATACAACTTTATTTTTCCAAGGTATTGTTGACATTTTGAATATCCCAGTAGCCTTTTAGAAATAGTACAACCTTTAAAACAGTAATAAATGTTTTAAAGGTAGTTATCCACAAGCTTGATAGGAGATGCATTGCTAATGCAAATTCTGGCTAGCACACATGTACAGTATCATGTTTCTTTCATCTTGAGAGTAAACAATGTCTATGACAGTTTCTTCTGGGGATTGTAAAGCCAGAATGCTTTAGTAAACTCCAGCAGTGGACGTATTTCAAATTACACTGACTTCAGCAACTCTAGTAACTCTAGTTTCACTTGAGTACAAGTAAAAGTAGTAATTCAAGAAAAGTAACCAAGTGAACAATGAATAACACCACGTAAGTTATCAACTGGAAATGAACAAAAAATAAAATAAAATAAAATAATAATAATAATAATAATAATAATAATAATAATAATAATAATAATAATAATAATAATAATTAAAGCTGCAAGCAGCATTTCCCGGGGTTCAAGCATTTAAGGCCTTTAGGGAGTTTAAGGCCTTAAAGGATTTTCAAAACTTTAAAGCCTTTCAAGACTTTAGGGCCTTTCAGGCTTTTCAAGACATGTGGAAACAGATTTGATGTTTTCTAGACTTTACGCATCTAGATCAATTATGAAAAAGACCATTTATAGCTAATGCAATCCATTGGAAATATATGGTTTATATATCTTTTCAACAATTATAGTCCACATCACATTATTCACTTATATTATACAGGTCACTTGTATTACACTGCTCATTTACATTACACAGCTAACTTGCATCACACAGCTCACTTTGATTACACAGGTTACTTATATAACTCTTCTCAGTTTCATCACAGTGCACACTTTCATCGTATAGCTCACTGGCATCGCACAGCTCACTGGCATCACACAGCTTACTTGCATCACACAGCTCACTTTGATTACACAGGTTACTTATATAACTCTTCTCAGTTTCATCACAGTGCACACTTTCATCGTATAGCTCACTGGCATCGCACAGCTCACTGGCATCACACAGCTTACTTGCATCACACAGCTCACTTGCCTCACACAGCCCACTTGCATCACACTGCTCACTTGCGTCACACTGCTCACTTGCATCATACAGCACACTTGCATTACACTGCTCACTTGCGTCACACTGCTCACTTGCATCACACTACTCACTTATGTCACATTACTCAATTAACACACATTACTCACTCCATTATTTGTAACCTATATGCAGTTACATCAGTAATGGAAAAGCCCATTTACAGCCAACGCAGTCCATTGAAAATACATGGTGTGCAGCTTTTTGCCAATTACAGCGCCACCTATCGTCCGATCAAGATAAAACTTGGCAGGATTGTTAAAGGTCATATGTCACTGGCTATTTTCAAGCGGCGGTTGAAGACCTACTTATTCAGGAAACACTTCAACTAGCACTTCTTTCATTATCTTTTGCATTTAAAAAAAAAAAAAAACAAACAAAAAAAACACACCTTTGACACTTTCATTGTAACTTTGAACAAATGTTTTAAACTCATGGTATCTTAAGTATGTAACTTAGTGAGCCAGCATTAATGTATTCAATGTTAGAGATTTAAGCACTTATGTACGTCACTCTGGATGAGGGCGTCTGCCAAATGCTGTAAATGTAAATGTAAATATGTCACATAGGACTAGGACTAGGAAACCTAGGACTAGTTCGCAAAAGTAGGTTTTTCACCTGATCAAGAGTAATTAATGAACAATTTGATTGACAGCATTGGTCCAAGAGGCAAAGTTGTTCAGTATGTGGAGACCTATCAAATGATATCAATATTGTGTGTATTTATTAAGCACTACGTGATTACAGTAACGTAAAACTCTTTAGCACCAACTAGTGGCCGATTTCTTTCAAATTTCTTGCAGACCTCTAGGACCACGTGTTGAACATGCCCACAGAGTTTCATTCCGATAGGCCTCCATTAACCTTGTCTAATTGGTGCTCAAACTTCATTGGCGATGGCGGCCATGTTTTTTGAGACACGCCAACGTCCTTATATAGACTCAAGGCACCTTGGACAAAGACACTGCACACCACGTTTGAAGTCAATCAGACCAACACTCGCATAGTTAGAGCTGTTTTTAGTGATTTTTCTGTCATAGCGCCACCAAGTGGCCAATCGCCGCGGCTTTTGACCTGTGACTTCAGTTTGACCTCTTCTACATGTGTCCCAAGTTTGGTGTTGATAGCTCATTTAAATCTTGAGTTATTGCCATTTTAGTAAAACTGGCTCCTCCCAGTCCAAACGTTTTGGGGCCCCTTAAGGACCCTGAATCAAAATTTCAACTTTTTTCGATAATTTTGACATTGAGACTCCAGAGAATATTACTGCACTGGATTGGTCTCAATCAGGCGAAAAACCTAGGACTAGTTCGTAAAAGTAGGTTTTTTACCTGATCAAGAATAATTAATGAACAATTTGATTGACAGCATGGTCCAAGAGGCAAAGTTGTTCAATATGTGGACACCTATCAAATGATATAAAGCACTTGAGATTTGAAAATACGGTTTAGGAGTTATGGGCACAAACGCGTTGAGGGGCGCTGAATTCACTTAAGGGGTGCCCCCTATTGGCCGATTTCGCTGAGTCCTTGGGCCTGAGTAACTGTGACCAGTACTACCATCTGACCAAGTTTGAGCTCTCTAGGCCTTACGGTTTGGGCTGCACAATCGTTTGTAGGGCGGAATAATAATAATAATAATAATAATAATAATAATAATAATAATAATAAAAATCCTACCGAATACAATAGGTTTCCAGCGCTTCGCGCTTGAACCCCTAATAATAATAATAATAATAATAATAATAATAAAAATCCTAACGAAAACAATAGGTTTCCAGCGCTTCGCGCTTGAACCCCTAAAAATCCTACCGAATACAATAGGTTTCCAGCGCTTTGCGCTTGAATCCCTAATAATATAATTCACCAGTTCATATGTTTCTAGCTTAATCGCTAGCTTTCTAATTAAATAGCCTCTTACACATTATCCTGAAGTTTAATACAGAGCTTTCATAATATAAAAGATTGAAAGAGAATTTTAAACTGATGATACCTGATTTATTTATCCAGGGATGCACATCTGTTGTCTCCACTGTCTCAGACATTGCTGCTGTTGCACTATTACACTGCTCATTTACATTACACAGCTAACTTGCATCACACAGCTCACTTTGATTACACAGGTTACTTATATAACTCTGCTCAGTTTCATCACAGTGCACACTTTCATCGTATAGCTCACTGGCATCGCACAGCTCACTGGCATCACACAGCTTACTTGCATCACACAGCTCACTTGCCTCACACAGCCCACTTGCATCACACTGCTCACTTGCGTCACACTGCTCACTTATGTCACATTACTCAATTAACACACATTACTCACTCCATTATTTGTAACCTATATGCAGTTACATCAGTAATGGAAAAGCCCATTTACAGCCAACGCATAGCCAATAATAATAATAATAAAAATCCTAACGAAAACAATAGGTTTCCAGCGCTTCGCGCTTGAACCCCTAAAAATCCTACCGAATACAATAGGTTTCCAGCGCTTTGCGCTTGAATCCCTAATAATATAATTCACCAGTTCATATGTTTCTAGCTTAATCGCTAGCTTTCTAATTAAATAGCCTCTTACACATTATCCTGAAGTTTAATACAGAGCTTTCATAATATAAAAGATTGAAAGAGAATTTTAAACTGATGATACCTGATTTATTTATCCAGGGATGCACATCTGTTGTCTCCACTGTCTCAGACATTGCTGCTGTTGCACTATTACACTGCTCATTTACATTACACAGCTAACTTGCATCACACAGCTCACTTTGATTACACAGGTTACTTATATAACTCTGCTCAGTTTCATCACAGTGCACACTTTCATCGTATAGCTCACTGGCATCGCACAGCTCACTGGCATCACACAGCTTACTTGCATCACACAGCTCACTTGCCTCACACAGCCCACTTGCATCACACTGCTCACTTGCGTCACACTGCTCACTTGCATCATACAGCACACTTGCATTACACTGCTCACTTGCGTCACACTGCTCACTTGCATCACACTACTCACTTATGTCACATTACTCAATTAACACACATTACTCACTCCATTATTTGTAACCTATATGCAGTTACATCAGTAATGGAAAAGCCCATTTACAGCCAACGCATAGCCAATAATAATAATAATAAAAATCCTAACGAAAACAATAGGTTTCCAGCGCTTCGCGCTTGAACCCCTAAAAATCCTACCGAATACAATAGGTTTCCAGCGCTTTGCGCTTGAATCCCTAATAATATAATTCACCAGTTCATATGTTTCTAGCTTAATCGCTAGCTTTCTAATTAAATAGCCTCTTACACATTATCCTGAAGTTTAATACAGAGCTTTCATAATATAAAAGATTGAAAGAGAATTTTAAACTGATGATACCTGATTTATTTATCCAGGGATGCACATCTGCTGTCTCCACTGTCTCAGACATTGCTGCTGTTGGCTAAATATTTGGTGCCTAAAGTAGAGACTGAATTATTTAAAATTCGCACATACTGTATTAAATGACAAAGTCTTGCAGGGTGAAATGTGTTGGTATTTTTTACTCAGAAATGGCAAAGGCTTAGACTCTATTATGCTATGTATTACAATATAATCTCTCAAAGACAGAAATAAACTTGTGTATGGTTATTGGTTCCAAAAATGAGCTCTGGTTCCAGGGCAGGTACTATTACTTTGTAAGTGCATAAACACATAACAGAAGTTATAAAATGTGAGAAGTGTAGACCTATAGAAAATGGAATCATGACTGTAATCAATCATGATGCTGCAAAAGACTACTGATTCTTCCTTTTGTGTCTCTGAATAGGGCAGATCCTTGTACCTTTTCACTTAGATAGTTTCTCCTTTTATGTCATTGAAAACATCTGTTTCACTTTTTATTACATTGCAAATGACAAGGTGGAGTTCTGATTCAAGTGCCTCAATCTAATACTTCACTTTTATGAGATTTTGATGAATGTGCATATTATATTAAATCTCCCCATGTGTTTGGAATTAATGTCTAGTTTTACAAAGTTCCTTTGGAATAAATTTTATTTGCAGTGAAAAGAAACTTTCTCTGTTTTTTATGAGGCCAAATGGTATGAGTGCTGGCTCACTGTAATGTCTTACTGTACCTGTGATGGTCATTCTGCTGGTCTTTAGGCCAATCAAAAAGCAAAAAGTCTCCATATCTATTATTAAAGTGAAATTCTGGTGGAGGTAATATTCAGAAGATGAGTTTCTGGTTGTGAAATTAAATGGGAGGCTTAAATCTAATATCTGTCTTGAACTCAACACTATTCATCAGTGCTCTACTTGGTTCAAAGTTACAGTTCTGTTACCTGGCCTTTTGTGTAATTTGTTCATTGTTTGCTCTGTGTATGCTTCAGTCTACCTGGTTTTAGTTTCTCCACCAAAGTTATTTTGAGGTTAGAAAGGGATGATATAGTAAATAATTCCCCTTTCACATGTTTATAACATCTGTGACTATCAAGTATATGTCATGAGTGCAGAGAGGCATCTTCCTTCCAGAGAAGTCATATCCATGGTGTCTAACGCTACCAAAGTATGTTGAACATGTTGCTTTTTTGGTTTTTGTGGGGGGAAATACAGTTTGTTTCTTTCAGGAATACAGGACGCACATGAAATGTAAGGTACACACCATTGATGAACCAGCTACTCTGTAATGCATGTAATCAATCATTAGGTATCATGACTTCTACACTTAATTCAATTTGTGATTTTGTGAAAAATAATGAGTAAAGCCAGAAAACAATCTGAAAATTATTACATTTTTTGTAATATCAAAATAATAGCCAGGCAATCAAGTTTAATAAAATGTCATTTATTAAATCACAGTAAAGGGAATAATCCACTTAATCAAGAACTAATAACAATTTTGTGTGTGTGTGTGTGTGTGTGTGTGTGTGTGTGTGTGTGTGTGTGTGTGTGTGTGTGCTAGTGTGTGCGTGTGTGTGTGTGTGTGTGTGTTAGGAACATTAGTAGGTAAAGTGTGTTGAGTTATACAGTCAAAATGATATGGCAGTGGTAGCTCAAGTGGTTAAGGCTCTTGGTTGTTCCTTGTGGGGTTCCAGCTCCTTGCACTGTTAGGCCCCTGAGCAAGGCCTTTCTGTTCCAGGGTTGCTGCATCATGGCTAATCCTGCACTCTCACCCCAACTTTTGCTATTATATATACAGTATGTAACAAAAATAAAGGCTTCTACTTCTAATCTCTGTCTGATTATAACACGTATAAAATGGCTCAATCTCAGCATATAAATATTGCTGGAACTCATTAACATATAGTTGACAATTTTCTAAAACTTCTCAACCCCTCTCTTTCTCAGCTTCATAAACACTGGGTATTTTTCTCCCTAGTAGCTTGACCATAAATATTTATGCATCATGTTCACATGTGATGAAAAGGTGCAGTTTAAAAACCAAAATTAGTAAGATCACCATTTAATTCCAAACAATGCTAGTACAGTCATTGAGCACATGAGCTTTGACTCATTATGGGCAAATCCTCTAGTATGCTTTCACCTCAGGGCTGACTCTATCGTCTCGGTTCAATGCATTTTAACTCAGGAAAACATGAAGTGGAACTAGCATCATTGATTTCAGTTCCCTGTTTTTATGGTACTGTATGCTGTTTTACAAAACGTCTGAAATGTCTGAAAGTTGGATTGTTTTAAAACAGTGGTATATTTAAGAAACAATGCCAGAAAATGCAGTTAATGTACAGTATTTAAACAGGCACACATGCAACATTTAGACAGCATCATGGGCATTACTGTAAATGGGCAATAATTTTAATTCTGAATTTAGAATTAAATTTAGATTCTCATGGGTGTGTCAATCACCTACAAAGGGTTAAGCTATGGCTGTGAACACAATGTTCAAGTTAACATGGTTCCTCTAAACTACTGAAAGTAGAGAGGGGTTGAACCACATTTCATGAAGTGACTGGGTTATAGATAGTCATTACAGTGTTCTGTTTTATCTTATTTGGCTCTCTGAGTCATTGATTCCATTGACTTTCTTAGCCCAAGCTGGACTAAAAGGGTCAGCTCATTACTATATCTCAAAGATGCCTCTATGTTTAATTATTTCTCTCTAGATGCATGACTACTTTATTTCACCACTATGCTTTGCATCCTTACATCACATCCAATGACGGCTTTTCACGATGTTGGATAAAAGGTATAAAAACTCATTTCTGTCTGTAATCCAAAAATAAAACTATTACAGTTGGGCCTAATAGAAAAAGGAACAATAGTGTTAAATACAATGACTCTGTATTTAATTTGCTCTCTCTCAATCACTGATAATATAATACGGATGTTTCAGTAAAATAGGCTGAATAATAAAAGCACAAGGGGTGTTTTATTTTGTGTAATTACCTGAAACAACTGTCACTAATAGGCAGCATGAATCTACAGTATTCTCTAGCAAGAAATCATCCCCAACCTTGCTTCTTCATACCAAATTGTATATTTATTATGACCATTTGTAGTTGAGCTTGGTTCCAGTAAAGTACAAAATCATCAATTTAAGATAATAGTCAAGAGCAGATAATCTGATGCAGACTGTAGAAAAGTATCCATACTATATATTTACGGCATTTTATCACTGAAATACAGGGAGAGCTTAACCTTGTTAGTACATTTATACCAGACACTTACAGTATGTCACCTTTCTCATTTGAATGGAGGAAGTTCTCTTGGAAAATGTCTATTTGGAAATATATACATATATATATATATATATATATATATATATATATATATATATATATATATATATATATATATATATATATATATGATATAACACACAAACATGGAGATTGAAAAACAAAAATTCATGTGGTATGATGGCATTTAGGAGACTGTAAGCATGTACTAAGTAATGGCAAAACCTGCAACTATTCTGCATGCCTCATTCAAATTCTAGGACATTTTGGTCTTCCCTCATGCATACACACACACACACACACACACACACACACAAATTATATATATATATATATATATATATATATATATATATATATATATATATATATATATATATATATATAAACAAGCTATGTTTAGTAAATAATAATTACAAAAGCCCCACGCCTGCTCTGCGATTTCAAAAGTTCTATGAAAAAGGGTGTTTTCTTAAAATGAAAGTGTAAGAATAAAGAAAGAGCCGAGTGATGACAGAACCTTCTTACAGTTGGATTTCCCCACCCTGAAAGAGCTGGACCGCTTTTCCATATAAATCTTGCAAATGAAATCTGTGGAGCGTCTTGTCTGAGAGGCTTGATAAATAATCTGTCTATAGCCTGGAGCAGCTGCTGTAATTGCAATTCACATTTGCTTCTATTCCTCTGCTCTATGAAATGGTCCAGGCTTGAAATCAAACGTTTCCTCCTCCATCTTTTTAATTTTTTCTTTCAGCATTCATTACATTTTTTATGAAACGAATAAATAATATACCAAAAACGAGCCCTGTGGGCACCAGTAGAAAGCGTTCAAACACTTTATACTGAAGCAAATGTCACATACAATGACATTCAAAGTTCTATTATAGTTATGCGGGAAAAGTTTGTGAACCCCTTGGAATTATCTGGTTTTCTGCATGAATAGCTCTGATGAATAAACTTATATTAAACTAATATTAATCTTATTAAAAAATGGCACAACACTTTGCAAAGTAATAACTGGCGTCAGAACAAATCAAAGTTATGGAAGGGAAAAAATAAATGAACCCTTATATTTGCTAAATAGTGGGACTAATAGTGGGACTTATATTGAGAATGATCAATTTAGCAGTTATTTATTTGTTGATTTCCTTTGAATTTGTGTAGAAAAAAATTAGGTACACCAAAAAATCTCTACATTTACCAAAATGCAGACCTCTGCTCTATATATATATATACACACATTCTTCATTTCCTATATTTTCCCTCCATTCTTCTGAACAATTCTTGACTGTGCAATGAAATAGCTCTTCAAAATCTTTCTAAAACAATTTGAGATACTGTTTTCTAAATTCTCTTTGATTGTAGCTAATAATGTGTGGAATTAAACACACTATATTAGATAAAGATTTAATTAAAAACAGTACATAATAAGAAAGACTTGCAACCTCTTAACAATACTTTTATTTTGCCACAATTCTTACCTTGTGAACAAAATTAACAGTGGTGGCTCAGTTATTTATATAATAATAAGAGTTATTTTCCTTATTGACAAACCATGCACCTTAATTGAATTAAAATACTAATTACCTCTTTTAAGAGAGCAACAACTCAAAAATGATTTTTTTTAAAAAATTATAGATATTGGTAAGTTGATGTTCCATTGTTTTAATTTTCTTTCTAGATGTTGCACAGTTTGTTGAACTTAGCCAATAGACTAAGTCAAGTCTGATAACTAAGTTTAATTTTGCTTGAGGCTATGATATTATTAATGTCCTTCTGCCACACCAGATTCTCTAGTCATGAGCCGGTGCTGAAAATGAAATATTGACACAAATCAAACCCAGTCTCTTTCCTTTTCATGTTTTCTTTACCCTTTTCCATTGTATCCAAAGAAAATTAATTTAAAAAAAAATTTAATTAATGTGTATTGATATTCAATTAGTCCTGTTTGAAAGCTCACTGTAAATTTGCTTTCTTAATAAATGATGGAGATAAATACAGTGGAGATCTGAATAAAGAAACAATTTATAAACACTTGATTTTTTTCTGAAATATTGTTCATCTTCATTGCTCACAATTTGAAGGAATATTATGTGGGTTATACCACTGTTCTCTACCAGGTTTTACCTAATAACCAAAGTATTCCAACAAAAACTAATTTTTTGTAAAAAAAAAAAAAAAAAAAAAAAAAGTGATCAAAATCAGAGAACAGAACTTTTGTAGCACAAAAGAAGATAACAACTACATTTTTGAGGGTTACAGCTGTCAAAGATTTGTAGGAAGTGTGGCGGTTTGCTTTGAATGACTTCAACACATCTGAAGCACATTCATTTTCTTACACTGCTCTGGCCTTCTGAAGCAGAAATCATATCCCATTCCATGACCTCCTCCACCTCCACCTCTCTGCTATTCCCATAAATAGTTAATTCCTTGACATAAGAAATGTCTCTGATTAATGTACTATATCCTCTATATCCAGTATTCTCTGTGCCTTTTCAAGGACATGACAGTAACATCACCATTAATTAATTAAAAGTACCATATTTATGTAGTTAATTTTAGATTGAAATTAAATTTTAGTGTATTTAAAGCCAAAACATAAATTTCAGAATTTCACAATTAAACTGTCAAACAGTAGCACTGGACTTAATCAAATATCCTGTATGGAATTAGCCTTAAGTCCAAGTATATAGTTGCATGAAACAAAGACATGAATCTGTTTTCAGCATATCCCACCTTGCATACAAATCACCCCTAGTGACTCTTAAGTCTGTAGTTATGTCTGAGGTCTGAATACCAATGTGGGAAATTTCAATATAAAATCCTCACTACACACTCGCATAAGTCACCTCTGCAAATGACCCATAAATTCTAGTAAACTGCAGGAAAATTGTATCCAAATTGCTAAGAAAAAAGACAAAAAAATGACTCATTTCAAGAACCACGCATCATTGTGGATTATTGATGCCTTGTGCACGCATCATTGTGCATTGTGTCAGCAATTGTGGAAAAAGAAAACTGCATCAAAAAAAATTATGTTTCTATATATTAATAATGCTTTCAAAAATATCATTTATTCAATAATTTTCACTAATAAATTAATACTTAGTCCACAGCCATTTTACAAACACTCTTTTATTTATATATATTTTTTTAATCTGTTATTCATCTTGATTTATGGAGATGTTAATAATCAAATTAATGTTCAAATTAAAGTGAGCACTTTAAAATATATTTCCAGAATGAATAGAGAAATACTGTTGCATTACAACTAGCATAATTAGGATGTTGCACACACAATACCGGTAGTCTGGGACCTTGCAGATTTACAGAGAAGGAATGATTACTGTCTACTAAATGATTACTGTCTAATTGCTGCAGTCCAGTTATAGTTTCACTGACTGTATTTTATGGATATCTACCAGTATGTGCAATTAGGTGTGTACATATTAGTTTTTAATTTGACCATTTTAGTTGTATTGTATGCTTAACACAATCTATGCATATATGAGTGAAGAATGTTTGGTTTAAATTGTTAAAAAAAAATACAATGATTGTCTGTATCTGCTGCATGTAATTTTGCTATTAGCAATAATGCCATTACAGTTAAATCCAGGACATGATTTGTCTGATATGGAAAATTTCCCTCCATCCTATGCAAGTCAGAGGGATTAAACAAGGACTTTATGAACACTCAGATTATAACTCTGTTCCTCAATGAGTCATTTCACTATCTCACAGTCCACCTGGTTTTACACCCTCATTTAACAATCTGATTGGTCTTCCTAATTCCAGCTATGAAGGACTCGGTTGCTCATGTCTCTCCTCTAAATTAATGATGAAGGTTGTTTTCATCCTTTGACTGTCTCCAGCTGCTGAGTATTTACGTATGTTAAGCACTTATGGTAGGACCTGCATAATTGCCTCTACCTTTGGTCTCTCAATTTTTTTTCTGTCCATTTTTATGTGTTATGTTGAGACCAAATGTTGAGACCAAATGTGACACCAAATGTTCTCAGAAGGATATGAATTTCTGACAGTTTTGACCATGTGGTTAAATGAAGTTGAGCTTATGCTCATGTTTAAATTTAGATGTAGGCACAGCATTAATTAGCTGCATTAAATGGTTGTATAAATGTGTGTGTGTGTGTGTGTGTGTGTGTGGGTGTGTGTATGCATGCATGTTCTTGAATATCACGTACTTAATGACATAGATCAGCATTTCTGGGTGTAATAACATACATACAGTACATATGAAAATATGCAGGACTAGGTAGCTAAGCCTATGCAAAGGTTTGACAAATTAAATTTTGAATTCCTCACTTACTGTCATTGTGAATGCCAAGGCCTAATCCCAAGAGCATTGGGACTGATCATAATCTGTGGTGAAGAACTGATCCAGATTTAAAAATGGATTTCCATGCATTCAATTACACAAGGACAAATTAGTTTCTAGCAAGATAGTGCAATATCTGAGAAATATTTCTGCTGTCAAAAGAAAATAATGTGGCTTGTCCAGGGTTCTCATATAAAAAAATTAAATAAATAACCACAGCAACGCGGTTATGTCTCATTTTTATTTTCTCCACTAGTAATGAGCTGGATGGTGTTCATAAGTCATAAACTGTCACAATCCTGGCTCTATATGCCTCCCTTACCTAGATGGGTTTTTGGGCACATGTCAAGCTCTTAATTAAAAAGCCATTTTAGTTCTTACATTGTGTGTGTTTAAAAAGGCCTTCAGTGGGTGCGTTTTGCACAATTCATTCATCATCTAGAGCAGGCACGGTGATTTATGCACCAGCTTCTAGCACACTTCCTCCAAATGCATGCAAATGAACAAGCAAGACCTTCCACCCCAGCATGCTGAAAATATCACCTGGTACCCACCGAGGTTAAATGATCTTGATGTCACAGTTTTACTTCAGGCCTAAAATCACATGATAGCCAAATCTTTTTTTTTTTTGCTTTAGTCACTTGTAAAACTGAACAAGCAGCAAGCTTAGGCTCAGTATGTAGCATAGATTTCAGCAAATAAATAATTCTGACCTTTACATAAACCCCCAGGTGGTTCTGATTCAAGGTGATAGAGAAGACATTTGCAGCTACTTGAAGCAATGGGCTTTGAATGATTCACTAGTTTTATGCACTAAGGGCTTTGTAGCTGTGGATTAAAGGTTAGGATTGGCATGCATTCACCTATTTAGCCTTGCTTGACCTGGTTTTTGAATTTGTTTTGCTGCCAAAGTTGGCCCACATAAAATGGTGGTTAAAACATTAAATTCAGCTAGTGGAGAAATAAGTATATATATATATATATATATATATATATATATATATATATATATATATATATATATATATTGAACTTTATAGGCCTAGTGTTTCTAGCTACAATGGATAGCTAGATTTCATGACCTGAAGTCTACACAATGTAGTAAAAAAACTTATACAGTATTATAAAATTCCACCATTTAAAACCCAGCACTTTTTTAGTGCATGGGTGATTAATATTAAAAAGATCAATAAGAATTTCAACACATTTTTCTTAACTAATAAAAGACTGGAAAATCTATTTACTAAAATTAAGTTACTAATGATGAACTTGTAGTATTAATCATGTCTTAAGTGAAATAAGGTGTTGATTATTTTTAACTATTGTGTTTAAAAATTATTCTAAATCTCTATCTGTAAAGAATTATTAGTTATGACAAAAGAATGCCTACAAAAAACATATTAAAACACAGAAAATGAAATTTACATTTTCATTGCAATTGCGGATGTACTTGTTGCACTTGGTATGTGTAGAAGGTGTTTTAGTGACCTTTGTTGGTATGCATTTCTCTTTCTGCCACCAGCTGCACACACACAAACACATCAAGTCAACAAATCAGTTTTTTTTCAATTCAATTCAATTTATTTGTATAGTGCTTTTAACAATTTCCCATTGCCTCAAAACAGAAAAAAGTAAGATCTACAGAAGTATGGAAACAGAACAGACAGAAAAAGAAATAAATATATAATAATAAAAAAAAAATGTTTCACATGTGAAACTTTTAGACCCAAACCCGCTCGGGTCTCGGGTCGGACCTCAGGTTTTCGGATCTAAGTGGACTCGTGAAGACCTCTACTTCATACACAATCCCATGAGATGCTGGCTGACCATGCAGATCAATCCCTGGCAAAGTGACCACTGGGCGACGAGACTCCAGCCAGCGGTAGAACATTGGGATTGACGAAGTAGCTCTGTAAGAAGAGACGATCAGGCTAGGAACTCGGAACACCAGGAGCTTGGGAGTAGCATATATAGCTCTACAGAGAGAGAGAAAATTTGTTAAAAATCAGGTTATGGACAATGTAAATTATGTGCATAGTGCAGACAGGGACTCCGGCAAGACTAGCTATGACAGCATAACTAAAAGGCTAGAGCCAGAAGGCGTGACAGACATGAGGGCTTCCTGGGATGTAAAGCGTCCCACCACTAGACAGTCTGCAAACCTGAGCGACTTGCGAGGGTGGTATGCTGACAGTATCCAGACATCCCAGTTCACCAAACACTCAAAATTCCTATGAACCTTCCAAATGTTCTCTTTACCTAAGAAAATCTATTCATAAAAAGCTAGACTAAACAAATGTGTTTTAAGCCTGCACTTAAATACTGAGACTGTGTCTGAGTCCCGAACACTAATTGGAAGTCTGTTCCATAACTGTGGGGCTCTGTGAGAAAAAAGCTCTGCCCCCTGCTGTAGCCATTTGTACTTGAGGTATTACCAAATAGCCTGCACCTTTTGACGGATCATAAAAAAACAAAAGATCTCTCAGGTACTGTGGCACAGGACCATTAAGTGCATTATAGGTTAATAACAGTATTTTAGAATCAATGCAAAACTTGACTGGAAGCCGATGCAATGAGGATAAGGTTGGGGTGATATGTTCATATCTTCTAGTTCTAGTTAGGACTCTAGCTGCTGCGTTCTGGACTAACTGGAGCTTGATTATGCTCCTACTGGAACATCCAGACAGTAAAGCATTACAATATTCATGAACTAGTGTTTCTGCATCATGTAATGACACCATATTTCTTATCTTAGCAATATTTCTGAGATGAAAGAAAGCTACCCTTGTGGTATTATTATGTGAGCTTCAACTGAGAGACCGGTATCAAAAATCACACCAAGAATCAAGGTCTTTTACTGCTGCACATGATACTGTAATAGAAAGACCATCCAGTGTTACTCTGTAATCAGACAGCTTACTTCTGGAACACCGAACATTACCTTAGTTTGTTTAGAGTGGTCACCATTTAGATCTACAAACTGATATCGATCTGTCAAATAAGACTCGATCCAGGAGAGGGCTGTCCCTTTAACATCAAAAATCAAATATACTTCAGGAACTGGAAGTGGTGGTTTGCAGGGATGTCAGTATATACTAAGGACACTGGGACTTGTTGCCTTTCCTGGATATAAGGGGTCACAAATACCTTTCCTTGTGTCTTTGAAATGAATGTTTTATATTTACAACAACCGGTCTGTTTTCAGGTACTATCTTCAATCATTTTTGTATTGTTTGGTTAACTGACCAGAGGATAATATTAGAGTGTAGAGAGATGTTGGATGTGTGTTTAAAAAATTTTATTGTTCTTATACAGTACATGTTTTGCCCCAGGTGTTCCAGCAATTCCCGGGCAGGACGCTAACGCAGCCACTGAAGAGTTAACTCTCAGTGCCGGTCCCGAGCCCAGATAAAAATGGGAGGGTTGCATCAGGTAGGGCATCTGCCGTAAAACCTGTGCCATTTTTATCTGGGCTCGGGACCGGCACTGAGAGTTAACTCTTGAATTGAATTGGCTGCGTTAGCGTCCTGCCCGGGAATTGCTGGAACACCTGGGCAGGACGCTAACGCAGCCACTGAAGAGTTAACTCTCAGTGCCGGTCCCGAGCCCAGATAAAAATGGCACAGGTTTTACGGCAGGGTTGCATCAGGTAGGGCATCTGCCGTAAAACCTGTGCCAAATCTAATATGCGGACCATCGGCTGTGGCGGCCCCGAACAGGGAGGGAGAACGGGGAGAATTGTTCTTGAACACGTCCCTTACAAACAAAATGCAAAGGCCACAGAGTTTCAGATAGAAAAATTGTTTGTTCAATTTTTTTCTTTTATTAAAAATCAAATACAGATTCCCACAAGGGTGAAAATGCTATTGCAATGATAGGTTAACTCCTTAACATTGAAAGTCGTCATTCTCATAACTAAATACATTTTCAGTTAGATGAAATAAACTGGAAAGTGCTCATATAATCTGCTCAACCTGAATATGCGTGGAGAAACTGGACACACCTACAGATTTGTCTCTAGGCTTACCAAATGCAAAAAATCTAATATTTTATCTGTGCCATCTGTGATAATAGTCCCTTCTATATATAGTCAATTTAATAATGGTTGTACATGTGTGTAGTGCTAAAAACATTTACTGGAACTCTGTTATAGCAGGGTCAGTGTTTAGTAATGTAAAAACAGACAACAGAGAAAGATCATCAGATTGGTATAGCTTTGTGTGGGAAGAGAGGGCACATTTGACGAGGACTGGAAGTACAGAAGAACACTCTAATGCCCGTGTGAGTACTGTGGTCTATATGATTCACTAAGCGTGGGCAGAGTCTGCAAAGACGTGTTTACTACCATTAATCAAACTGTTCAATGTGGTTTAATCATCAGATCTAGCTATAGTACAGTGTCGTTCTAAACAGTAAGCCAATAGTAACTTAGTTAATTAAAGTCATATCAATTAACCTTCAAAACTTGTGGTGTTGATTCATGAAACTGACTCAAAACAAGCTCACAGATTGTTTGTGGCAGGATTTAAGCCCTCTGTCATATTCAAACACAAAGAACCTGCATGTATCCGAGCTTGCAAGAATGCCTCTGCTATCTGTACTTTGATAGCAACACAGACATGATTCTATATGTGTCTTTACCCAAATCCTGCATTTGTGACTCAGGCTGTAATAAGTTAAAATGCAGCACTCATCGGACCAAGGCTTACCAGTGAACATGACTTCCTTTTCATCCATCTAGACTTTTCTCACTCTCGCTATTTGGTGTTTGGGGCAGCGAGAAATCAATCAACAGAGTAATGTGTAATTTGTACCTGGCTTTGACAGGCTTGGGTCAATAGAGTCATTGCACCTCCACCCTCTCTCAACTTTAGTTGGTTGATGCTAGACACAGCAAAACCCTGACTTGTGATCTGATAAATGGATGGTGGAATCATGGCTACTGACTCAAAATGAGTCAAGACGGTCTTTATCTAGCTCAATGCCACTGAACTGACTATGACTAATTTACTGTGGGTTACTAGAAAAAAAAAAACCTCCCTGTAATATCAGACACTATAAAAATGCAAGGTCACATGAAGACTTATCTGGTTGTAATACAGAACAAAATATCACTGTAGAGAGTATAATAAGTACAAAAATGTACAGTACACAAGCTGGAAATGAAAATTTGGCAGACTTAAACAAAACAGTGGGTAGAATAATGTATAGAATGGTGCAGTAATATTGTAGCTGTCTGTGTTTGTGTAGGCTTGTGTGGGTTCTCCAGCCCAGTGTTACTAAGATTGGCTCTGATCTACTGTGATCGTGACCAGGATGAAGCAGTTACACAAAATGAATGTATTAATGTAAGGAAACTTTACTAAAATATTGTTGGAGGCCATTTTCATTTTAAAGCAGCTATGCAGCTTTGCTCGAAAATATTCCTACTCTCTCTGTAGGTTTGCTGATTACCTGCATGTCATACACTATGTAGATTGCTAATTAATTAATCAGTAAAAAATATCCTGTAAATTATCAATAATTACTATTAGATAGCATTTCACTTGCTGCCTAGCCAAAGACATTAGCTTGCTTAATCAAACCTGCCAATAGCAAAGAAAACATTCTTTAAAATCAACATTCTCTCTAAAAACCTCAAGAGAAAGAGTCTCAAATATTTCCTCAACTGACTTTTTCAAATTAGGTAGAGTTCATGCCTTCTAGGGAGGAAAAGAAGACACATCATATTTTATATGAGTTTTTGTTTACTTCAGCATATTGACATATTTTATTGAGGTAAGGCCAGGGAACTCATCCTCAGGTTCAACATTGCAGTCCATTGGTGTTTTTTCGCTCAATAGTATACACAGTAAATATAAAAGCTGAAACCATTTCATTCAATTTAAAAAAAAAAAGCTGTGCTCACTCACTATATATATATATATTATATATATATATATATAATATATAATATATATATAGTATATTACAGTATATATACTGTAACTATATATGTATATATATAAATAAATAAACTCTTGAATTTTGAATATTTAAACTTAGATTTTTTTGCTCTAGATGCATTAAGGGAAATGGATGATAGGTAAAACTATTGATGGCTTAATAAAGCCAGTCTGAAAGTTTGAAAGAGAGAAAAAGTAAATAGTGACAGACAGAAATATGGAGTGAGAGAGAGAGAGAGAGAGAGAGAGAGAGAGAGAGAGAGAGAGAGAGAGAGAGAGCGCTACTGGTAGATTGAAAAGATATATATGGAGAGAGTGTGTGACACTGATAGAGAGAGGGAGATGCATTGAGACTCTGTTACAGCTACACTGACAGAGTGAGAGGGCAGAAAGGGGAGCTGCAGGTCTTGTGCAGGTCTTGGTCTTGAATCATGAGCATTCTGAGCCAGGCTTCTAACATTCCATCACTGTAACTCTAGGGAATGTTTTGTGATTTTTTTATCGTTCACTATGGGAAATCATATGATTCATTCAAAAAAGAAATACAGCTGATATATGACTCATAACAGCCAGAAAGGTCAGACCATGGTCAATGGGAATTTAGTTAGTTATAATAAGATAAATAATAATAATAATAAAAATAATAATAATAATAAACTTATACATCAAAACAAAATACTTTGTAAAGCCAACATAATAATCCATAACCTGTACATTCATAACTGAGTCTGTAGTGATTCTGGAACAAATTCATCAATAAAACAAGCTAAAAAAACTGTAGGGGGCATATGTAGGGGGGCATATCACTCTGGCAAGACCATCAGTGATTGGCTGCATGAATCTACAGCAATTGGCTTGTTTGGTTTATCACTTCATATCATTGTTTCTCTTATGAATACATGTGGTGCATTTGGACCCATTTGATTGATGTACAGTACAGTGAAGGGCTGGAATTCTAGAAAAGAAGAGATTATGCCTAAAAATAAGAGCCCAAGTATCCCATCACAATAACATTTAAGTGTAAATACCACCTAATTAACAGTATAAAAGGTACGATTAATCAATTATTTACATTTGCTTTGTTTATTTAATAGAAATTAACCTTGTTATGAACCCTTCAACAATATCATGGTTATAGAGTCATGAGTATAACAAATATGTTAGCCAAAGTAATTAAAAATATGTGTCAGTATCATAGTTAAATCAGTAATTAATATGGCTGCTATAAAGCACCCTAACATAACCATGGTGGTATTACATGTAACATTTATCTTAGTTACATAAAATATCACAGTAAAATTGATGTAGTTTGATAGCCACAACTAACATATCATATTTAACACATAGTATATCCTTCTGTAATCAAAGAAAACTACAGTGCATTTTAATGGTTGTGGGTATGGCTATATAAATGTTAAGCACTTTTACTGTAGTTTAAATACATAAAATACATACTTTAATCTTCATTTAAGAAATGAGATATAATCCTATATATTAAGAACAGCATTTTAGTAACAGTTATTAAGCAAAAAATGTTTTCATTTAGGTTTTCAGGTATGATGTAGCTCAAATGAACTTACAATATGTACTTCAAATGATTAGAGGATTAGAGCATATTACCTTGCCCCTATTAACCATATGCTCAGTGGACTATTAAGTGTAATGATATTGGCAGACATTACCCAATTTTAAACCACACCACTGTTGAATTCTCTACATTAATTAGTAGGAAGGTTTTGATTAACTTTCTATAAAATTAACAGGTCTGACAGTAGTGCTGATTGCACTACATAATTAATGCCCTCATTGTAGTATTTTATTGTTTCTATAGTAACTTGTACAAACACGTCTATAGTGGTCACTCCACATAAAAAAAAATAAAACTCAATTCTGTCTCTAGCACTTCATAACATTTAAAGGTAAAGAAGTAACTTTCCCTGATGGAAAAGTTTATGGCTCAATGAGGACTATAAAGATTCTCTCTTTACTAAATTGTAAACAACACTAAAACACTTCAGGAAATTGTATTATTATAATGTAATCAACTCTGGGGTTTAATTTCATTCCTTACATAGCAGTTTATCCAGAAAAAACTAACCCTAACCCTAGTAAAATGCAAAAGAACTACAGATGGCATGTTGCTCAAAAATCAGTGAAATGTAGGACATTATTGCAAAAATGTCTTATTTACTAATACACTTAAACATGTATTGACACAAATTGGGTAATCTGAGAATTTTTAGATTTCCTAAGTCTGAAAAATTCTGCCATCCATTTAATTATTGTACCTCAACTAGTGTAAATAAGATTCATGAATGATTAAACACTATTGATATCAAGGGGGTTAATGAATCTGGTATCTGGTTATCTGTCCTGTTAGAGTTACAAGCTTCTTCACAGCTAGTTCAAACTGGTCACAAAATAAGAAATATAAAAGATCCAAACACCAATTTATATAATTCATTATTCTCTTTACCCCTGATTTTTTTTACTTTTATTATGTGATAGCTTCTGTGCCTCATGGGTCAAAGATTCTATTTAAAAGCTTTACATACATTTTCCATGTATTTAAGGGTTAAATAGTGACACATACTAAACACTGCAGTAAGAGTGAGAAGTCTGTGGTTTTATAATAAGGTTAGGGTTTGCAGACAGAAAGTCCTCTGAAAGCACATGTTAGCGAGGAAATTCCCCTGGTGCCTGGCGTCACACTTCCTTTTTCTAGTCTTTCTTTAATAACCATATCAACAAAACATATATCATTTCAGGTTGTTAAATCATCATCGCATAATAGTGACAGAAGAAGGGAAATAAAATCATAGCAAGAATTTTTTTTTTCTCATCGAACTTTATCATCAAGCTTCAGAACAAAGCTAAACAGTAGTTTAGTTGTTATACTTCCTTTTTTAATGTTTTGCATTTAAGTGTAGGGTATTTATAGTTAGACTTCCTGCTGAAGTGCTGTTCAGTTCTTCACTTCTGTTCGGTTGTTTGTGTTGACAAAAGTTTTAATTATCAGAATTAATCAGAATAAAACATTCTGCCATGGATGGAAGCTCATTATCATCATTGTCAGAGGAGGAGTCTTCAAAACAGCTTTCTCTCCCTAAAGAGAACAGCAAAGAAAAAGCATCACTCTGCTCAGGGTAGGTTAAGATACTACTTTGTAATATGATTTATAGTATTCCATAAGCATATTTTTTGTTAAAAGTATCCATTTCCAGCCTTAAATGGTTAAAATAGTTATGTAAAATGATTTGTATATATATATATATATATATATATATATATATATATATATATATATATATATATATATATAAACTAGACACTGCTGTCTTTACTACCATGTATAACTTGTTCCCCAAACATGTTGTTTGCAATAGGCAAGGCAAGAGTAGTAAATAAAAACATTTCCACGTAAATCTTTTAAATATAATTACAGCCAAATACAGTAGATTTAGCAGTTTGTCACTTAAAGTATAAGTGAAAGTATTTATTCTTCATTATCTTATTTTTATCTCTTTTTTTTTCATATCACTTTTGCAATGAATTCTAATCACTTTATCAATCCTATTTAGCTTTGGCACAGGGGAAAAAATATATGAGATGGAAGAAAAAATTGACAGGAGAAGGAAGGGTTGGTCCTTCAAAGAATAAAATGTATTTTTGTCATTTCCTCTGAGTAGAAGTTAAAATGAGCTTCAGTCCTCAGTAATCAAGGACTGTGGGCTCCAGCACCCACTTAAATCTGAAATCCCCTCTGCTGCTAACTGTTAAATTAGTACGTTGTGGGAGTTACAGTAGGTGTCTGTACAGCAAAATGTTATGCATTACTGTAACTCGTATGCCTCCACATTAGGGCCGAGTAATGAAATCATTCACTATGAACTTTAACTTACATTGTCTGGTATGAATATTATGTACTGCATTGGAATTTGCTGAAAAGTGCACTATTGTAATACTATCACTAGTAGTAGAATGTCAGAAATTCATGACAAACTTATTACAGTGAACATTTTATAGGTCAGAATTTATGGCACATATATAATGTGTTTTGTTCTGGTGGCCCTGGAGTTGCTGATCTCTTCTGGGAGAAGCACAACCTTCTGTAACAGTGTGATATGTGCTGTGCTCAGAGTGATGTACCCAGAGGAGGACAAGTTTTGTGGATGTTCCCTGTAGGCCATAGTACTGGACATGTCTTTTTATGTTCAGACTTTAACTTTCTGCAAATCAGATTACTCACAATACACAGTTCCATCTTTGTGTAAGAAAGAAATACTGATGGTTACTTTACATGAGATTAGAATAGAATATAATTTCTATTCTATTTCTATAAAAATAGAAATGGACATAAATATGTAACTTAATCAATTTACAAAAGTTATCAGTATGTCATTAATGTACAAAGGATGTGTACTCAATGGATATCCCTTTATGACACATTCTAGTTTCCACTTGGGTTTATCTTAATGGTCACTTAAGTAATATAAATATTTTTTCACCATTAATAACTTATTATATGGCCTTTTAATATCACACCAGAACAGAACAGAGGATGGATATTTGACACTGTAAATTTACTTTACCTGCTTCATTTGTAATCATTATTTAAAATGTCAAAATTTTACTACTCAGTATCTTCCTTTCGTTACAATGTAAACAGCATACATATGGCATTGCAGTAACCTAGGCAGCTAATATTTATTACAGTACAACATTTGTAACATATATTGCAATGCAATTGAGAAAATTACATACAATACTGAAAATAATAATTTAATATTTTTAATGTATTTTTAATGAAAGCAAAGACAAAATGCAATTCAGCTGTTTATTGTACATGTAAATACACTAAAATGCATTGCAGAGTATACAAGAATGCATTTAGGAAAGAAACTATTAAAAATTACACTGAGAAAATGCACATAACGGCATAATCTGAAGCGTCTTTGCTAAAAATTGTGCATTTTTGAAAGAAAGACACATTGTATTTTTCATTCACTAATACGTTGTGTTTAACACTGGTGAACATCCATGGAAAAAGTCCTTCCTGTTATCACTTACATTATGGCGGTCTCCCTGATCTGACAAATTTCCTTAAACGTTACAAGACTTTAAATGTTTAAGTTAGAAAATTTAATGTACTGCTGATTATTACAAAGAATCTACATTGAAGATTCCTTCAAAAATTTTACATAAATATCCTTGCAAAAAACTCAATATATCACCAATTAAACTTGTATATATGGAGTGTCTGCTGTCCATGTGGCTGTGAATGTTGTTACTATAGAAACAATAATGTGTTAGATAAAGTACATTTTCTGAGTATTCAGTATCAAGAATTTAACATTGCTGTGGTATAAGAGTTGATGATGCTTAGGTTTGATTTACTTGTTTGTAGACAAGTGGAGGATTTGCCCCAAACAGAGAGACTCATCTCTGGAGAGGAGCAGTTAACATTAATCACAGAAAGCATGTCCATTACATCTGCAGACCAGGAGAAACTTCAGCTGCTTAACAAGAACACAGATCTTCGTAGACTCAACAAAGAGGTAGACCTAATCGACACCAAAACATATACACACATTGCATTACATTTTTGTTTACTGTACCATTACTGACAAGCTTCCATTTGTGCAGTTCTCTTAATTCACTTATGTTAAATAAATGAACATGATTAATTTCAATTGCATTACAAAAATAGTTGCTCGCAGAGACTTCACTCAGAGTAAACAGTAAGTTCCAAAGAAAAGTGAACTTTAAGCTTCATTCTAAAAATGGATAGTAGTTCAGAAATGACAGATTTCTAATTTTAAAAGCATTTTCTGATTTATTGGAGTATCAAAAGAAAACATCTGAAATGCTCCCCGCCTGCATATATACAGCTGTGAGTGTGTGTGTGTGTGTGTATATATATATGCTGCAGGAGGGTTTCACTGTGCTAAAATTATTCTTTTTTTTATACTGTGTTGTCTGCCTCCAATCCTTCTTCCATTTTATAGCATCACAAAAGAATAAAATAGGCCTGAGGATATACAGAGAACAGTTTAGCAGGAGGTCTGAATGAGAATGTTATGCTCACCCTCCTGGATTACACTGATTCTCTATGGTGTGTGTGTACTGTATGTGTGTGTCACAGCTTATGAAGCTAAATGAGGACTGGGACCACATATACCGCAGCACGAGTGCAGGCCTACAGCAGCGGGTGGCAGATCTCGAGCAGGAAATTTCGGCCCTCAAGCAACTCAATAGCAGACTCCTGATCAAAGTGGAACATGAGCAGGTACACACTTATTGTACAATGTCCATTGTATCCTGATTAAGAGCCCAATAAAGATATAGGATTACCTTTGCTTTATTAGTGTGTCCAAAGACACTTAGGTTGTCTTAACACTCAACCATTCATTGGAGTTATGAATTACAGATTTTGCTGAGAATATAAATAGTAGCATAAAATTACTTACTAATCTTTTTTTATTTTTTTAACTTTCGCACTCTGAATAACACCAGTCTGTTTATGGTAGACTAAAACCTCAAACACTCAATTTAAACACATAAACATTTTTATAATGTATTTTTCTTTTTTCCAGTTTCTTAATTGGCAGCTATTCTGTATATGAGATTTCACCTAATGCAGTTCTAATCCTAAATGATATTACATATTCATTGCAGTACTAAAGTATTAGATCAGACTATGATCACTGTCTCAATCAGTGCTGAAGACATTAACCTGCAATAAGATCCTCTAGTCTAAGGCAACTAGTGTCACTGCTTTCTACAAATGCTACTGTACAAACATAAAAAAACATATATTTACTAAATATATTTAGTTATAATATAATAAACCCTGTGGGCCGCATTCCCTGAAACAACCCAACTACGTTGCCCCCACTCACTATTACCACCACCACCACAACCAGCAATTGGGTTAGTAAACCTAACTCTAAAACTGAATCAAAGAGGGCAATTTGAATTTCTTTATATTTTGTATAGACTAGTTTGGGAATAATTTTTTATTAAATTTCATATTACATTATGAAGCTAAATTAAAAACACTCAAACACTGTAAAGGGTTTGAAACAAATGCTTGTAGATATTTGCCTGCAAGTCTGAACCCCTGTAGTAAACAAAACACGATTTAGGTGCTGCAGCTTCTGACTTGTTTATATAATGAAATGGAAATCACCAGATGCCCCTGCTTTGGCATGTCAGCAAATTCCATATCCATTTGCAGCATGTATATACTGAGGTTGTTAGACAACATACTGTTGAAAGTGTTCACTATGATTAAAATCTGTGTATGTGTGCAGAACAAAAGTGAATACTATGAACACACGCTGATGCAAGAGCTAAAGAAAAATCAGCATCTTCAAGAGTACATCCGCCTCCTGGAGAGCCGTCTTCACCAAACTGATACCTTGAATGTCTGGACTTTAGGGACCCAGGTGACCTCTTCTTTGGTTGTGTAATCCACATGCTTTCACATGTTCTGGCTATACATAGCATGACTCATCATTTTCTCATCTTTGTGAATTTTATATCTTTCATTTTCTTCCTTCCTAGAACACGTCAGCTGTTACCAGTCCACCAGACATGCATGTCCTGCAGCGAAGTCCCAAATCCTCCATTTCCACTGCTCCACCTTTACAGCCCCACAACAGGACTAGGTCCAGCCGAGCACATTCAGAGAGCCACGAAAAGCAGAATGATGTGAGTAAGGAAGTTCAGGACCTTAAAGAGCAGCTGGAAACCTTGAGGTGCCAGGTGAGCGAATATATTTCACAAGATTGCAATATGGAGATAAATTTGTGGACAGATGGGGTTATGTTTAGGATAAGTGTCTGAAAGATCAAATGGAAGCCTGCTCCCAAATTACATGCTTCCAATTTAAACTGCACAGCATCCTGCAAGACTCAGTTAGAATCTGTGAGGATTGATAGCACCACCCAGTGGATTTGATCAGTAGACGTTTAATTAATTTGATCATTAATGTTTTGCTTTTAGGGTTCCCTTGTTAATAGAAAAAAGGGAGTCTTTATATTAAAATTCACATAACCATTTTTAATCTTTTTTTTTTCTTTCTAAAATTACAATGTATGCCCTCTACTCTCCAGCTGCTATAAACACTTTGTTACAGTGACTGGCTGATTAGTCTTTATTTAAAAAAAAATAAAATAAAATAAAGTAAAAAGAACTTTGCATGTCATATTACAATAAAAAAAATAATAATAAGTGAAAGTATTATTGATTTAATACCGCTCGGAAAGCGTTAGTGAATAGGAGATAAATATATAATATCAAGTTAAGATGTGAAGTATTAACATTTCAAAAACCAAAGTAATAATATAAGGTAATTATATCTGTTGTGTAAACCACCAGTGTGATTTGTAAGGGGCAGCTACTAGCTATTATTCACCAGGACTTTTGCATTATCACCAAATTAAAAACATTACAATTTATCTACTTTGTTTAACTTTATTTAACTCAGTTGTTGTATCTTGTAGAATATATGTATTGCTTTTGTATATCCGCACATAGAGAGCAACATTCCTGATTTAGCTGAATACACTTTGTTGTAGAACTCATTATTTGTTTGTTTGTTTTTGAAATAGACTAAAATCTATGAAGCAGACTATAAAATAGAGCACAAGGACCATGAACGCATGCTCCAAGAAAACAAGAGACTCCGGCGTCGTGAAGGAGAAATGAGGCAGCAGATGGCGCTGTTGCAAGAACAGGTGAGTTGGAGCACAACAAAATGGGAACTGTGACTGTAGGGAGATTCAGGTGTATACAGTATTGGCTTGTAATGCATTATGTACTTTTTTTTTACTAGTCAAACATTTAAAAAATCCTTAACCAAATATTCAAAGCAAAATCGGAATCTTAACCTGGCTATTTTATGTTATCTAAAAATGTAGGTAATAAAATACATTTCCAGCTTTGTTTTAGGCTATTTAAGAATCATCAATGTTTAAAATAATAATACTGAATGTCATATTACAGTATTTTAAGGATAAACATGTATTTTAAAATGCACTCATTTGGATGAATTTGTGACAGACATTTAGTTTAAATCCTGGATTCTGTAACTGAATCAGTGACTAAATGATGGCTAGATAAATATATAGTTCATAAAAACTCAGATTGTTTATATCAGAGAAAAACTGAAGGCAGCTCCTCGGTAAATAAATTTGGTAAATAGCATTAGTTTGCTACTTTATTGATGTAGATTTTTAGCAAGCTAGCTAACAATTCTTATTTTCTAAAGATTAACTCTAGAAACTTGGAAAGGTGTCCAATCTGATAGTGTCTGGTAATAAAACCAAATAAATAAATAAAAAGATTATTTCAAAATATACAGCCTGCTCATGTTACACTAAACATTCATTCATTCATTCATTCATCTTCTACCGCTTATCCGAACTACTCGGGTCACGGGGAGCCTGTGCCTATCTCAGGCGTCACTGGGCACCAAGGCAGGATACACCCTGGACGGAGCGCCAACCCATCGCAGGGCACACACACTCTCTCATTCACTCACACAATCACACACTACGGACAATTTTTCCAGAGATGCCAATCAACCTACCATGCATGTCTTTGGACTGGGGGAGGAAACCGGAGTACCCGGAGGAAACCCCCGAGGCACGGGGAGAACATGCAAACTCCACACACACAAGGTGGAGGCGGGAATCGAACCCCGACCCTGGAGGTGTGAGGCGAACGTGCTAACCACTAAGCCACCGTGCCCCCCCACACTAAACATTCAAAATGTAAATACAAAAAAAAAATTAAATTGTTGTTGCAGTAACAGGTTTCTGACAGTAGGGGGTGGCGCAGCACTATGTTACAACCAAATCGACACATTTCGTTTTTCAGGCCATTTTATCAGCTAAACCGAACATATAGACTCTCTATAGGTTTATAATTACTGACTGTAACCCACTTGTTCCATCAAATGGACAAACATAGCAGCAAAGGGCAATTGTAATTAATAAACAAGTAATAAACCTATCAACATATACAATATATTAAATACTGAGTTACAGGATTAATTACTGATGTATACTGCAGTTCTGCGTTATGCGTATACAACTTTAACATACTGTTTGCCTAGAAGCTCCACAATCTAAAATGATTAAATAAAGATGAAAGTAGTTTTAAAACATATTGGAAATTTGCTCAAAGTGAAAATAAAAGGGAGGGCAACTTTATATTTTAAGCACAGGTCTCTTTTTCCCCCAGAAGATATTTTATTCGTATTGCCTGTCAAATCTAAAGCTTTAGTCTACTGAACCTGGATGTGTTAGATCAACTTTTAGTCTAAGACAAAAAAGCTATTCAATTTCATGAGGTTTAGGCAATTGTTCATTGTACCCTGAGCATGAAAATAACAACAACAAAAAAACAATAACAATAAGTACACTCATAAAAACTATGATTCCACAACCAGGATGTTTTGGTGTATATAGGGAGTATACAAGAGTATATAGATCATTCAGTGTTTGGGGTACAACTGGACCATTGTAGCTCCTAAAAATTAAACTCGTTTTTTTTTCTTCGCTGAATGAACCATACATTTTATCTTTACAAATGATAATTCAGTAATGTAATATTTTGTTTCAAAAGATGATGCAAAACGTGGTCACTATGGCATTAAGGACACTATAATGATTTTCTAATGATTTTGTAAAAGTAATTTATTTACATTTTGTGTAACGTGGCTGTATTTTGAAGTCATCTCATTTGAAACTCAATATCATTGAAAATAAAGAAAAAAGAATGAGTGGATTTTTTTTTCTTCCCATGATCATTAAGATATTTTGGCAAGAAAATATTAATAAATACGTATGTTAATATGTTTTAGTAGTTGAGTGAATTTCTTGGGAATTAAAATGTACATTAGAAAGTCTATGTTGAGGTATTTTCATTTTAAGGTAAAGTGTAGTTATGGTAGTTATAGTTATGGCTGGCACAGGCAATGATGTTTCTTTGCATGTGCTATAGAGAGGTTTTGTTTAAAGTTATTTATCTAAATCATGCATGTAGTTTCTTATAATTTCTTATATTTAAAATAGTTTTACCTTTATTTATGCACATATTTGTAAATAGAATATCCAAATGAGACAAAACATGGCACCCCAATCATTGAATCACTTTTGTCCTACATTGTTTTTGTCCAAATGTATCATATATAATGATCTAAACAGGATCCTTGTTATGCTTCTGTCCAGTTGAAGGTATATGAGGATGACTTCCAGAAAGAGCGTTCGGATAAGCAGCTCCTGCAGCGGCTTCTGATGAAGAAAGCTCCAGCGGCGCAGGAGCCAGCACTAATCCACCGCTGTAATAATGACCAGGAGAGACCAAAAGGAGAGAGGAGAAAAATAAGAGAGGAACACAGAGGAACATTCATGTGTCCAAAACACTGTGAAAACCGTGGACATTTAGAGTACCCCTAGGATACACACCCAAATTCAGCTGATTATATCTAAGGCTAAAAGCTAAATTGCTACTATTTTTATAACTGTGGTTATGTATTTATGAATTTGTAGCTTGTTTCTTATGCCTAAACTCACACACATTTGTTCTCAGGTTCAGCAAAGAGTATTGTGATTTGTATCTAAAGGCAAAGTACACATTTATAATAACATTCTAAAGACAAATTTGATTTATAAATGTATTTTTCTCAGGTTTTATATTTCCATTTGTATGACTATTCATAAGCTTAATTTTATTACTTTTCATTGTTATAAGAGGTATGCTAACAAATAAATGCATTGTTTATAACAATATGTGTTGAGTTCAATTGTATTCTTTTTTACTAAGAACACTGGCTCACCTTCATTTAGAAAAGATGCATGTAATTGACTCTAAATTTCAGCATACACACACATACATTACACAACACCACAAAAAAAAAAACAATGTTTTAATGGACTCAATAATAGAAATAACAACTTAAGTGCTTAATAAATTATTTGGGAATCAGTAAAATAGAATAATTGTAAAAAAAAAAAAAAAAAAGGAATGAAAATGTAGGTAAAATATGACTGTCATGATTAAATGTTTTCACCTTCAAGTATCTTTCAAAGACTGTTCCTTTAAATATCATGTTAAACTATTAAAAACTCTTTAAAAAAACATACATCATCTACAGTATTACTAAAAGAAAAGTATTTTTTTGTAATTTGTAATTTAGTTGAATTATGCCTAATCTAAAGTATACACACACTTATAGGTATGACTTCAACACCAGTTTCTTTCAGGAAGAAATGACGTAAAGTTTAAATGAAAATTTTATTGCACAAGGAAGCAATTTTCTGTAGTGTTAGTCATAAACAAAGTCTGAAAACAGATACGTTTATTTCACGTTGTTCTTCTTTTCAGTAACAATGCGGTGGCTGAACATTAGCTATTGTTTAAATAAGTGACCCTGCTTCCTCTTGTGTTAATATGAATGACACTCCATGTCAGCAGGTTTAAACATTAGCAAATCATTCACAGATAATCTCTGTTTCATTCATGATACCATGTCAGGTCAATAAGTGATTATGAAATGTGTTTGCTTCAGTAAATAAAACTATTAATTTACAATCTGAATATTTATGTATTATGTAGTAATGCTGCTTGAATTTGTCCCTTGGCAAAAATATAGATACTAGTAAATAATTTCTGTGTGTGCGTGTGTGTGTGTGTGTGTGTGTATGTGTGTTTGTGTGTGTATAGATATTAACATGTTAGGTCCCTGTAGTTGTACTAAAAAGAAGAACAACATGGAATAAATGTATTTGTTTTCAGACTTTGCTTTTGACTATATATGTGTGTGTGGACTTCAGATTAGACATAATTCAACTAAATTACAAATTACAAAAAATACTACTTTTCTTTTAGTAATAGATGATGCATATTTTTTTGTAAAAGTAATTTATTTACATTTTGGTTAACGGGGCTGTATTTTAAAGTCATCTACGTAATTTAAAACTCATAATCATTTTTTTTCGATAAAGAAGAGTGAAGAAGACGATTTTTCTTCTTCCCATTACATCTAATATATGTCAGGTTTACATTATTATCAAGTAAGTTGAAAATCTTACTAAAGTCTGAATGTTAGTCTGTAAATGATTATTTTATTTTTTTGTATTTACATACAAAAAACTCTATACCACAGTATAAGTGGATAACATTTACACAGTCTGTAGATGGCACCACAGAACACCTGTCTTTTCTACCTCTCTGGGTTTTCTGAAAGATGCTATGTGAATTCCTGGTTCACTGTGAAACCTGAACAGACAAACTCAAAGACTGAACAAACACCTCAAAGACAATTTGCAAAATGAGTTCATATATGAAATACAACCCATTTCAAAAGAGAGTTAAAAATAGACAGCATTTTTTTGGCATGGAGTCAAAACTATTGTGATGCCTTAAATCTGGAGATTCCTAACTTACAGTATATATAAGAGTGAGGATTTCTGCAGTTGACAGCAAGTTTCAGCTGAGAGAGCAGCTAATCTCTTACCATACTGATCAGGTAGTAAGAGCTTTCCTTTCTGAACCTTATATTTGTGGTAATGGGACTGTACGTATGTGTTGTACTTTTTTATCCTATTTCTCTTCTGTTTATTCACTTTATTTTACTTTATTATTTGTTTTCCTTTGTTATGATCAAAATTCATCTTTGTCACCCAAATTTGTTTTTTATACTTTTTATAGAAAATATGAGAATGTTCAGAGACAGTCATTTAACATTATGTATTAATTCACTAGCATAACATTGTATCCCATTACAAACTGGTATAGCAGTACTTTGTGGAACTATTTTTTCTCTCAAATAACATAGTGCTATGGATTGTCTGAGTAGCTAAGTATTTAGTGGTTCTCCACCCAATTCTGCAATATTAAGGTCTTTTTCCCATTAGAGTGCTCTGAAAGCACAGGTCTTGGCTACCGGTAACTTCTGTACTGCTCCATAAACAGCTAAGAATAAATTTGCTCTGAGTGTTGGTTGTGGGGAGAGGGGTTGGATAGAGGGGGTTCAGTGAAGGAAATGGCTTACAGTCTCTGTTTATACATACACACTCCTTATGCTTTCTAGCACTCTCTTTATCTCTCTCCAAAGGAATACACTGAGTAAAAGCAGATTTGCTTTGAGGAACAGAAAGAAAGCAAGACGTCTACTGAGACAAGTGTCAACCCCTGAACAACACAACTTCTCTAACATCATCAGTCATGGGATTTGATAGAGCAGAAGTTAAGTTTCTGTATGAGAATCAGGGTTATGTGACCAGCATTCCTATCCTCAGTCCTGAGCAGCTGCAACAAGCCAGAGATGCCTTCACTGAGCTAGAGGGAAAGTTTGGTAAGTGTCCATAATGAATGAAGGAATTATGAAGAAGAAGAATGACTTTAGCTAATAGCCTATCCTGTTGTCTGCTTTTTTAATTGCTACTTGTTATCTAATAGCAGATTTTATTCATTCAAACTAAGCAGCATCTTTAAACAGGAACTAATTTGTGGGAAAAACCTTTGTGGAGTTTTTGCTCAAATGCCAATGAGATCATTGACTATTTTGGTCTCTACATCAGGAGTGCCCAATTATAACAGAAAGGACCAGTGTGGTTGCATGTATTAATTCGAATACACCTTGAGTCACACCTCGTAGTAATTCAAAAACCAAGATAGACTATTTAAAATGGTGGAATCAGGTGTGGTTCCTGATTGATTGGAATGAAGACATGCAGCCACACTGCCCTTTGCAGATTAGATTAGACATCCCTGCTTTACATTGTTTCTATTGTTACTATACTATACTATAGCTACAATCTATAGCTATAAAATATATGCTGAACCTATTATTCCAGGTGAGGATTACACTTCCTACAGCCTGCACAATGTGCATAT
The DNA here is from genome assembly GCF_030014155.1 of Tachysurus vachellii. Lineage (NCBI taxonomy): Eukaryota > Metazoa > Chordata > Actinopteri > Siluriformes > Bagridae > Tachysurus > Tachysurus vachellii. Next base: position 17,320,742 of record NC_083472.1, read on the forward strand.
GACGTACAGCTGGGTAATGGATCTAGTTAAACACCCTAGAGTTCTTGAGGTAATAACTGCAGTCCTGGGTCCTGATGTTCTCCTGCTGGACTCACGCTTCATCTGCAAATACCCAGTCTCAAAACAAAGCAAAACCCAAGGGAGCAATGAGATCATTTCACACAGCTCTGAACAAGAAAGTGAATCCATTCTTCCATACGTGGCCTGGCATCAGGACATGAAGTAGGTGATTTTACATGCTAGAGAAGAATTAGATGCTGTAAAATAAAGGTTGCAGTCATATATTTATTTGCATGTCTTATATACATGGTCATAGGTATTGGGGACTTGATGGAGGACCAGTTGTCTCAGTCTGGCTTGCTTTGGATGACTCTCAGGTAGAAAACGGTGCCCTACAGGTTATTCCAGGTACAGTATATTAGTGCCCTCTGAAAATAATACACAAATCTGGTTCTTGGTCTACCACTGCAGCAACCCTGATCTCTAGCTAAGCCAATCCAGTTTTTTTTTTATAATGTATCTGTATGCCTTAAAAATAAAATCTACTTTCAGTCTGGAAAAACACAATACTGGTGGACAAGATGTCAAATAAATACCACTATAGAGAAGGTCTGAATTCTAGGTTTGTTCATTTTCTAACAGGAAGTCACTGCTCTGGCCTTTTGCCTCATCGCCAAGCAAAGCTCTCAGGCAACATGCTGAGTGTCAATCAAGAAATCCCAGAGGAGCTGGTTGAGAAAAAGAAGGCCTTGTTCTGCCCCCTTCTTGCGGGGCAAATGTCTGTAAGTTTAAACTTGCATGGATTCTGCTTTATTCCTTTTATATTATGATTGAGAAAATACAGAGCAATACACATTGAAGGATAATGGAAAAACTGAAGGATAATACTTTATCCTTAATCAATTCAGAATATGTATCAAGATGTTTCTTGTATATTGCCATGTGTAGATTCACGATGGACTCCTGGTTCATGGCAGTGATCCCAACACATCAGGAAAGAGGCGTTGTGGCTTTGTTATCCGCTATGTTCCTACTGCAGCTTATCCAGTTCAGGTGAGTATTCCAGCTATATATTCTCAATTAACATTGATAAGAGATTCTTTAATCAAATTTATTAATGAAACCTACTTTTCCTACTCTTGACAGGATCCTGAACGCCCAAGGCGCTTCCATGCCACAGTCGTGGTTAGTGGTCATGACAAGTACAACCATTTCTCAAGCCAAAAACCTGAACTGTGATTTAACTGTGAATGAAATGTCTTGACTGGGTGTAACATGCAACTGTCTGTACTGTATATCTGACACCTGAAATAATTTAAAACTCTCTCCATAATCATTATTTTATAATGGGTTGTAATTCATGTACTGTTTCGTTTAATATATAAAGTAGTCTACTGCACTTTCTTCCTTTGTATTACTTGAAATTCATAATATACATTTTGGTTTATGTGAAAGAAAAAGAAATAAATGTTGTACCAAATGCTTTCATGTCAAATAATTGTCTAGTTATTTATTCATTCGTCTAGTTATTTCGTTCATTTTAATTACTGCTAAAATGTTGAAGTTCAGTAAAACTATTGTTTTCACTTCCATATACATATTCATGGAATTCACACTGACAACTCGCATGTTTAAAATTGGCGCATGTTTAAATTTGGCCCTTCCAGACGAAACCCTCTTTGTTTATCTGGCTTAAGACCGGCACAGAAATCACTGGCTTGCAACCCCTGTGGCAAGATTACACATACAGTAGTGTGAAAAAGTGTTTTCCCCTTCCTGATTTTTTTTTTTTGCACGTTTGTCACACTTTATTGTTTCAGAACAACAAACAAATTTAAATATTAGTCAGATAACACAAGTAAACACAACATGCAGTTTTTAAATGAAGGTTTTTATTATTAACAGAAAACAAAATCTAAACCCACATGGCTCTGTGTGAAAATGTGTTTGTCCCCCTGTTAAATCACTTAACTGTGGTTTATCACATTAGAGTTCAATTTCTCTAGCCACACCCAGGCCTGATTACTGCCACACCTGTTTGCAATCAAGAAATGACTTAAATAAGACCTGACTGACAAAGTGAAGTAGACCAAAAGATCCCCGAAAGCTACACATCATGCTGAGATCCAAAGAAATTCAGGAACAAATGAGAAAGAAAGTAATTGAGATCTATCAGTCTGGAAAAGGTTATAAAGCCATTTCTAACCACAGTGAGAGCCGTTATCCACAAATGGCTAAATCATGGAACAGTGGTGAACCCCAAGAGTGCAGTGACAACTTATCCAAGATAAAACAAAAGACCCCACAACAACATCCAAAAAACTGCAGGCCTCACTTGCCTCAGGTAAGGTCAGTGTTCATGACTCCACCGTAAGAAAGAGTCTGGGCAAAAATTGCCTGCACGGCAGAGTTCCAAGACGAAAACCGCTGCTGTGCAAAAAGAACATAAAGGCTCGTCTTGAAAGAAAACACCTTGATGATCCCCATGACTTTTGGAAAAATACTCTGTGGACCAACAAGACAAAAATTTTACTTTTTGGAAGGTGCATGTCCATTTCATCTGGTGTAAAAGTAATACTGCATTTTAGAAAAAGAATAATATAGTGGTAGTGTGATGGTCTGCGGCTGTTTGCTGCTTCAGGCCTGGAAGACTTGCTGTGATAAATGGAACCATGAATTCTGCTATCTACCAAAAAATCCTGAAGGTCAATGTGCGACCATCTATTCGTGACCTCAAGCTGAAGCGAACTTGGGTTCTGCAGCAGGACAATGATCCAGAACACACCAGCAAGTCTGCATCTGGATGGCTGAGGAAAAACAAACAAAAAGAAGACTTTGGAGTGGCCTAGTCAAAGCCCTAACCTGTATCCTATTGAGATGCTGTGGCATGACCTTTAAAAAGGTGGTTCATGCTCGAAAATCCTCCAATGTGGCTCAATTACAACAATTCTACAAAGATGAGACACAGTGCTGTAATAGACATTGCAAGTTTTCGCAAACGTTTGATTGCAGTTCTTGCTGCTAAGGGTGGCCCAAATAAGTTATTAGGTTTAGGGGGCAGGCACTTTTTCACACAGGGCCATGTAGGTTTGGATTTTGTTTTCCCTTTATTAATAAAAACCTTCATTTAAAAACTGCATGTGGTGTTTACTTATCTGTGATTAATATTAAAATTGGTTTGATCTGAAACATTAAAGTGTAACAAACATGCAAAAAAAGAAAATCAGGAGTGGAACCAACACTTTTTCACACCACTGTACATGTACATCAGAATCAGAAAGGTCTTTATTGCCAAGTATGTTTTCACATGAGGAATTTGTTCTAGTGCAGGAGCTCCACAGTGTAAACAGAATGGCATTGATAAGACATGAACACATATATAATAAAGACTGTTGTACGTATGTACAGTGGATAATAAAGGCAATTGTATGTACAGTGGAAAGATGTGCAAATTGAAATATAACTGAAAATTATAACTGAAGTATAAGTATGTGTAAATAATGTAAGAATAGAGTTTGTTCTGTGTCTGTTAAGTGTTCATCAGATGGATTGCCTGAGGGAAGAAACTGTTCCTTTGTCTGGTCGTTTTTGTTCTCAGGGCTCTGTAGCGTCGACCAGATGGCAACAGTTCGAAGAGTGAGTGTGCTGGATGTGAGGGGTCCTGAGTGATTTTCTTTGCCCTTTTGCTCACTCTGGAGAAGTAATCATCATTAATGCATTTACTGAATGACTGTTAAAAGAAGGATTTCTAAGTACAAGACATTTATCCTTTTTAATTTACATTGCATGGAGATGCAGATGGATTTTAACCTTAAATCACAGTGCACATCAAATGAACTGCCATACTGTCAGTGATCATCTCAAGCCAGAATTTGAAAACCTCAATTGCACATTTCAGTCTTGGACATCTGTACATACATACATAAATATTGTCTATACTGTTTACTGTTTACTTCAATTGCACATTTCACAATTGCACATGTGTACATACAAATTGTATATATTGTATACCTCAATTGCACATTTCTCACACTTGCAAATTTGTCCATACAAATTGCCTATATTTGTATATGTATATTTCAACTGCACATTTCACACCTGTAAATGTGTACATACAGTTTCATCTACGGTATACTGTACTGTATATGTCGTTCTGTTACACTGTGGAGCTTCTGTCACTAAAACAAATTCCTCGCATGTGAAAACATGCCTGGCAATAAAGCTGATTCTGATTCTGAATAGGATCATGGTTAAATTGATGCACCTCAAAACTTTCATTCTTACCTCAGCATGTACCAGCCACTTGTACAATATCTCAGCCATTTCGCTCATACTATACAATATTTCAGTCATTTGTTGTTTTTGCACAATTCTATATATTATCCCAAGGACCTGCTGCTAAGAAACTGTGTTCATTCTAATGTTACTGCACGAAATATTGTTTGAACATTCAGTATTCACACACAGTATATACACTGGTCGGTCGGCGCTGTTTCTGTTGCTGTTTACTGTTTATTGTCTTTTGTGTATTGCATTTTTTTGTACTTTTTGTATTGTCTTGTAACTTTGTGTCTGCACTGTCTTTTGTCCTGCACTGTCTTGTCTGTCTTGTTTGTCTTGTCCTGCACTGTTTGCACCAGGTTACATAGTTGCACTTTATGTGGCTAAGACTACTTACAAGTCTTTAGCCCTGTCTTTGTTTTATGTAGCACCATGATCCTGGAGAAACGTTGTCTCATTTCACTGTGTACAGTACTGCAACAGCTATATATGGTTGAAATGACAATAAAAGCTTCTTGACTTGACTTGACATTTACACACACACTCACTCACACTCGCACGCGCACACACACACTTTATTGCCAAGTATGTTTTCACATACGAGGAACACACACACACACACATTGTATATTTATATAGGTACAATGGGCATCTGTCTGTCTGTCTCTCTCTCGCTCTGTCTGTCTGTCTGTTCATGGTAAACATTTGAACACACAGCGCCTGAGCTGTCACTTTATTTTATCTTTGTGGTGAGCGCTCTTCAGTGTGTCCTCTACTCTCATCAGTCTTCCTGTAAATCCACAGCGTCACAGAGCTCTGTTTCTGCTTTCAGGGGAACTTGTGAGGCTTGGTCATTTTCTACCGCTTATCCGAACTACCTCGGGTCACGGGGAGCCTGTGCCTATCTCAGGCGTCATTGGGCACCAAGGCAGGATACACCCACACTTTCATTCACTCACGCAATCACACACTACGGACAATTTTCCAGAGATGCCAATCAACCTACCATACATGTCTTTGGACCGGGGGAGGAAACCCCCGAGGCACTGGGAGAACATGCAAACTCCACACACACAAGGCGGAGGCGGGAATCGAACCCCCAACCCTGGAGGTGTGAGGCGAACGTGCTAACCACTAAGCCACCGTGCCGTGTAATTATGGTGATGGATTCTTCAAGTAAAGGTTTATTGAATGTAGTGTTAATTTCGTCAGACGAGACGAGACGAAATTTGTTCGTCAACAACCTTTTTTTTCATGACTAAGACGAGACGATGACAAGACTGCATCACTGTCCAAAAACGCTGACTAAGACTAAATTAACATGCATTATTGTTGACGAAAAAAGACGAGACGAAAATGTTTTGTATAAAATAAAAACTAAGATAAAATCTATCTTCATTTTCGTCTACAATTGTCTCTGCTCTTTCATCAGCTGTTACGTCTTTAAAATATTCACAACGAGTTTGCGGCTTCGTTACAGGTCCGCGAAGCGGATCCCGCTTATTATATAGCTACCTACAAAATAAATCAATAATTTGATACAAAATGATGATTTAAAAAGGAGTTTACTGATTTAAAAACAATTGTATTGTTTCCGCATAAGAAAATAGTGCGCTCCGTCTCTACGTTTAGAATCCTGTGTGTTCGAGTGTATGCACTGTTTAAACGAGTGTTCTCAACTTCTCACTGATACTTTTGTGATTCGCGGAGTTTTGACAAGTTTTATAGCCTTGATATTGTTTCTTATTCAAAAGTGGTGACAGAAAAAACTCAGCACCCCCAACCTGAAACCTCTTCCCACGCCCCTGTCACAATCACATCATAATCAAAATGAATAATTAGGCTTAAAAGCAAATGTATATGTAAGGGAATCAAGTTTAACAATTACATGTAATATTGCTCCAAATATCATCAATAATGGTGTGTGCAATACCATGTATAACTTGCATTAAGTCGGTAATTTATTTATATATTATATATACAGCTACAGTTTTGATCTTAGGCTTTTCATTAAGTTATTTTTTCCACTATAACACTTGTGTTCCTGATATTATTGCATTTAATGAGGCCTCGTTGTATTTATTCTTACAATAGAGTCCAGATGTGGTCAAGCTACAATTTTTTGACTAAAACTAGACTAAAATGACAAGACTTTTAGTCGACTAAAACTAAGACTAACAAAAAAGATATGTGAATGACTAAATATGACTAAAACTAACAAGGACATTTGGCACAAGACTAAGACTAAGACTAAATTAAAAATAGGTGACGAAATTAACACTAATTGAATGTCAGTGCTTTGCAATCAGTAGATTTTACAAAGTCTTTATGACAGAGGAATTTATACTTTTTCTTAGTTGCATGAGTTGTTTATTTTGTCTAATAACTGTAGCTTTTAAGAGACAATAGTTGCTTGTGATAGAATAACTGCTTATAGCTAACTAATCAAGATATCTAATTAAGATTCTAAATTGTGCTTTATTTTTTCTTTACTACAGTACTTATGGCTTGACTAATTTTGTTGTCCTACGTGTTTTTTTTTTTCTTTCTTTCTTTTTCTTTCTTTATTTAACCAGGTGAGTCAATTGAGAAGCAATTCTCATTTACAATGACGACCCGACAAAGAGGCAAAACAAATACAATACACAAACACAGCTATAAACAATGACATGTAAAAACAAACAAAAAACCAAAAACAAGTACAGTGATCGTTAGTGACTGAATTGAATATTTAAAGGAAGAAAGCGATATAAATGAACTAAGCTTAAGAGACTGCTGCAGTTGATTCCAATCATATGCAACAGAAAACTGAAAAGAGCATCAACCAAATGACGTACGGACTTTAGGAATGCAAAAATCAATAAGTCGGCTAGAGCGCAGATTACGACTTGTATTATTAACATTAAGAAAGGACTGTAAATACAAGGGAGTTTTACCAGTAAGAGTTTTATAAATGAACAGAAATCAATGAGTTTGTCTGCAAGAATTAAGAGAAGACCAATTCAATAAAGAGTACAGGAGGTTATGGTGAGTGTTAAATGACGCTCCTGTCACAAAGCGGATTGCAGCATGATAAATAACATGCAGTTTATGAAGTTTTTGAAGCGGACCTATAAACTACGTCACCATAATCCAATATTGCAAGCACTGTCATTTTGACCAAAAGTTGTTTAGAAGAATGGGTAAAAAGATTTGTTACAATAAAGAAAACCAATGTGAGATTTAACCTTTCTGACCAGTACATTTATGTGAGTTTCAAATGACAACTTGCTATCAAGCCAGATACCAAGGTATTTATAGAATTCCACATAATCTAGTTCAGTCCCATTCAAAGAAAATTTTATGCAGATGGTCAACATGTGGTAGATGTCTATCGAAAACCATGCATTTCATTTTAGTTGTGCTTAAAACCAGATGAAGATTAGAAAAGGCATGTTGGATACGAGTAAAACTAGCCTGCAGTAAAGACAATGCGATTGTCAAGGAAGAATGGAATCTATAAATGATAGTGTCATCTGCGTATAAATGTACTTGAGAATCACCTGCAGCAAGAGGAATATCATTAATATAAATATTAAAAAGTGTAGGTCCCAACATTCTTACATTGACTTAAAGAATCAATCTAGCCTCAAATACAAAATGATCTGCAATAAGAAGAAAAAGGACAATGATTATCTCACAGACTTTATTGATATTTTTATCACAAAACATTTTACCTTCAGTTTTTCCAAACTGAAAGAATTACATTCAGTAATTGCTTGAAATCCAGTGCATAAAAATTACCAAATCAGGCAAGTTTAAGAACCTCCGTTACCATAACGCCTAGTCCATCAAAAACCTCATGTAATGGGGCATTGCACATAAAGGCAGATGTAGTTACTAGTTTATGCTTCTTATCGACATGTACTTCTCCAACATTTTTATTAACATGCTTAGAGCCCAGCTCCACCAACGTCTTAGCTGTTCCAGCATATGGCCATCTGCAAAAGTAAAGAGAGATCATCAGTACTGCAAGTTTCTGTCTTCTAAACTGGAAGGTAAATGTAAATCGTGCTTACTTTTCACACTCTGAATCATGGCCAACAGTAAGTTCACAGCCAGGAATAACCTTTGCTGCAAGTACTGGAGAAATACAGCACATGCCAAGAGGCTTTCCTGCCTGGTTGAAGTTCTTGATAACCTTCTCGACCAGGGGCTTCACTGAGAAATCTTTGCCCTTGGTGGCCCAGTCACTGAGATTCTTAGCTGCTCCAAAGCCTCCTAAACAAAACCGTCAAAGGCAATTTCATAAACAAAATTTTCCCTTGAAGTCTTTATACATAGGGTTTCCAGTAATACTGCTAAATTGTTTAATGTTTGACATTATACTCTCTCTAGGCTAATGAACTGACCAGGAATTATGACAGCATCATAATTAGCAACATCTAGCTTGGCCAGGTCAGTGATGTCTCCTCGAGCAATGCGGGCACTTTCCTCCATCACGTTGCGCTTTTCTGCCACTGGCTTTCCTTCACAGTGGTTCACAACATGCATCATCTCAGCATTAGGAGCGAACATCTGAACCTAAACATACAGGTAAATGACACCTAGTAACTAGTAACCCAGATAAGATCAAGTAACTAACCAAGAATTGGTAGGCATCCTATACATTTGGAAATCACTTTTTTGTTTTGGTGTGGAGCCTGCTTTACCTTGGCACCAGCCCGGCTAAGATGTACAAGTACGGCAGAAGCCTCGTGGATCTCAGTTCCATCATAGACTCCACAACCAGCAAGGATCACTGCTACACGCTTTGCCATTGCACCTGAGAAACACATAGAAGGTGGAAAATAGGGCTACAAATGAATGAGTGATAAAGGTGAACAGGTGTCAATGACAGCACTGCACTGTATTAAATATTTAATGTAGCCCTGGAAGCCTTTGGGGAGATTCCCAGGTAAACTTTAATCACCTCGGTCTCCAGGTAGGTAATGTACACAAAAAAAGGCACAGTAGAGAGAAGAACAAACAAGCTGTACATGATCACAAAGATACAGACCATTACCTGTGTGATTTCTGGAGCCTTATACCAGACATTCAAGAAAAAAGAAATGAAAAAAAAAAAAAGACATAACTAGATTAACCTGATACCTGCTTTCATAATCTCTAAAAATCTATATTATTTGTATTGTTACATTTGTACTGTTTTTTGTACTTGAAACAGGACTCACCTTGGGAAACGGAGATGAAATTCTAGCTGCGTTCAAGCCTCAGATATCTCAGTAACTACGATGACTAGACGAGAACAACAGTCTTATATATACTGAGGTTTGGCCACGCCCACTCCACGATTTACACCAGTGATGCGACGCCCCTTTGGAGCTCTGTGTGGGTGAAGCAGGAAGAAAGAAAGGCGAGTTTACACAGTGAAGTAATGCTGAGTCAAATCCTTCAGTACTCTCTTTGTTAGTGTAAAGTTGTGTTTACTGATGCAGACCCCATACGAGCGTTAATAAACGTCTTTGTTCATGTTTTTTTGTCGTCAATGTAACTGTAACATTCTATTGGTGTTATAATGTTGTTGTTTTTCTTAAATAAATAAACATTCAAAGAAAAGGGAATGTGTGTGTGTGTGTGTGTGTGTGTGTGTGTGTATGTGTATATATATATATATATATATACACACACACACATATATATATATATATATATATATTTATGTGTGTGTGTGTGTGTGTGTGTGTGTGTGTGTGTGTGTGTGTGATTCATTCGTTCTTTTATTCATTTATTTGTTTTTACTTCGTTTTTATTAATAAAGAATCTATCCTCCTAACATTTCTGGATCAACGCTCCTGGATTTATTAGCATTTTTATCATCACTAATAACTCGGGGGATTCCAGGGATCATGACGTGATCTGACGTCACCGCTCAGAGCGTTTATAAGTTGCGGAGCGCGCAGTGATGAGCAGCACCTGTAATGATGGCAGAATCTCCGTCCGACTCCGACTCCGAGTCCCTACATTACTCCATCGGTATTTTGGGTATATCTGCTGGTATGTTGCACATTTTGTAACCTAACTAATTTAGAAGAAGTGTTTTTGTGGTTAAATATGAAAACATTTGGTTTTATGATGATTTTAGGAGCGTTTTCGTTTATACAGTTTATTTCCCCAAATGAAAAATAACTCCTTAATAAGAATTTACTTCGAAGGAAACTTGGGTGCTGTAAAGTTTGTTTGACTGTAAATGTTGTAAGTTATTAAAATGCCTGCGGTTTTCTTTAGATATATGATGCTTTATCGTTTCAATAAAATAATTTAATATTGCCAGTAGAGGGCACAATTCCTAAAAACAAATACATAGTTATGTTTTTTATATATATATATATATATATATATATATATATATATATATATATATATATATATATATATATATAACGAGGCGTTTCTAATCAAAATAGGTATTGTCTTGTCTTCCCCCTTTTCTTTTCTCTCAGCCCCCTCTTTCTCTCACCACTCTCCCACCACCAGCCCTCTCTCTCACCACCCCCTCTCTCTCTCACCTCTCTCTCTCACCCCCTCTCTCTCACTCTCACCCTCTCTCTCTCTCTCTCTCTCTCTCACCCTCTCTCTCTCTCTCTCACCCCCTCACCCCTCTCTCTCTCACCCCCTCACCCCTCTCTCTCTCACCACACCTCTTTCTCAAAAGTTTTCCTTAATTGCTGATTTGTAATTGTTGAGTGAGTACAGTAATACATGAAAATTAAAACTAGACATCCAATGTATTTTTGTTTTTTAATCAAGGCTCTTTGCTGCTTCTGGTAAACTACTATGCCAGCACTCCTGATAAGGCCCTCATTCCTGCTACAGCACTGGGGATTGAGCTGATCATTATCGCTGCTCTGGTGGCATACGCAGGTATGAAGCTAAGAACTTTAAAGTAAAGTTTTGGGGGGGTTTTTTTCAATAAAATTGAGAACTTTGTTGAAAAACTTTTTCAACAGTTTAATAAATAATGTAATTTGTAAATCTGTAATATTGTGTATAATTTTTTTGCATCTTAAATACTGATGTTTTTATTTAATGTTCTATCAAAATAAAAAAAAATCCCTTCATTTTGATTGCTTAAGGGGGATGATTGCTGGTAAAGTTTGATATTAACCTCTATTAAAACAAGTCCTAATAATATGAAACTGAATTCTTGTTGACTGCAGATATTATTACAATATTATTTTGCATTGTAATTTTTATTTATACAAATGAGGTTTTGCCTAACCAAATATGCATATTTATCTAAACCAAAAGTCTAGTATTTTAATATATTTATCAAAGTAAAATATTTCTCTTCACTGCACTGAAGGTTTATTTCATTTATTTTTAATGAATAGTATAATATGCTTTCTATTTTAAAAAAAATGCAGTATAGAATTTAACATAGCCAATAATAAACATTTTGGAAAATGCTTCTGTAAAAGTACAGCTATGATTTTGGTCACCAAGATATACTTTTATACCTTATCTGCCTTTCTGAGTTCTAAACCTTACTTTTCCTGTCTTGTTTTAGGATTGTGTTCGAGCTTGTCCCATAGTGAGCTGTATACTACACTTTGTCTGACTGTGTCAGCTCTTTGGTGTGGCTCAGGGCTTATATATATACTTTCAGGGGAAGGTATAATCAGTGGAGGAAATGCACTAAAAAATTCCATGGTACCAGGGCTTGCTGCTTTTACTTTGGCATTACTTATCATAAGTTTAACAGCAGTTCTGCAAAAGAAGGTTTTCCTCTGCTTTATTTCCCTCACCATATGTTTGGCATGTGCACATGAAATCGCTGGACTGGTGAATGTAAACTTTGGCTTGTCAGCCACAGCTGCCTGTTACCTCTTGGTCTGTTTTGTCTGTGCCTACTTTGGCAGTGGGCGTCTGTTTTTCTACATCTCACATGGTAAGATTAACCTACCAGGGACTGGTCTGCTGAATAAAAACAGTCAGCAGTCAACACTGGGTCAAGAACATAACAACGTAATTGCTGTGGGTTTGGTAATGAACTTGTTGTCAGCCAGTGTGATAGCTTGTCCACTGCTCGGTGTAGTCCCTATTCTTTTCTCTGGCCATGTCCCATGGCTTTGGACAGCTGGTGTCTTCCAGCTAGGTGTGTCTCTCCTCTCCTACAGAGCCATGGACACCTTTGCAGCAACCTTCTATGGTTTCACAGCTATACTGAAGTTTTCTGAAGGGTATAGTGTGATAGTGAAGGACTTAACAGACCAAGTACCCTATTCCCCAGTACCTTTCCCCACTGTATTTGCAGTGCTCTTTTTTGTCCTGGCTGTGTTTAGCTGTATTAGAAGTTTAGTTGATGGCCTGTACCTACTCTTCTTCGTAACTTATTCTATAGCAATCGCTGCACAGCCCAGAGGCTTTTTCCAAGGGGGCACACAAGGTGTGCAAGCAGCTATATTTGTGGCATCTGCCCTCATGCTTCTGGTAACTCTTTATAACGAGGTTTCTCAAAAGAAGATAATCACAGGTCAAAGTGTCTTCAAGAATCTTCTGGCTCGCAGCAATATATTTAAACTACGAGCTCAGGACAAAGACATGCATGCTCCCTATTTGGGTTACTCCAAATATGCAGATGCTGAGGTGTTGGGTCATGGTTGTAGTGTGCTGGCTGCTTTTGCTATCACTGCTAGTGTGGTTAATCAAGACCCCTTGGCAGTTCTGATTTTGCCCTGGGCTGTGGTTTCAGGTGGAATCCTGCAGTTGCTTTGTGGCTCAATTGCTTTTGCTCGAGGTAAGACCCTAGAAAGTACTGCCTTCGTATTCTATGGCATGATGTGGACAATATGGGGCCTAACACGCTTTGGTGGTCTCTATGGTAATGTCCGGGGTTTCCACTTAGCAGTAGGAATAATTAGCTTCATGGTTTTTAACGTACTTGTGGCTGTCGGAGCCCTGTTTTTGAACATAGCATGGTTTGTCTATGCAGTTACCTTTGAGCTCATTCTCATTAGTTTCCTGTTAGATGTATTAGGAATTCTGCCCTATGGCTATGACATTGGTGTGACCATTATCTTTGGTCTGGTTAGCTTCTACTTTTTCTTGGCCAATATACTGAACTGCACCTTTGAGAGTCTGCAACTTCCCTTGGGTGTTCCTTTGATCAAGTTGAAAGGATTTGGTGGAGGCAGGGATAGCTGTCCACACCTTTCATCTAGGAAGGTCTCAATGGTGAAGCAGATTGCAGGTGAGATGCTTATTTTTTTATTAAATCAGGGCACATTATACATGGAGTTTTTTGTAAAGACATTTTATATATTATTTTTAATTATTTAGACATCATGAAGAACGGAGGAATATGCGGAGTGCCCACCGACACCGTCTATGTGCTTGTGGCAGCTTGTAATCGACCGGATGCAGTTGAGAAAGCTTATAAGTAAGTTCCTAATTTATTATTGCAATTCTTATACCAGGGTATTATTGAATTCTTTAATCTGATTGGTTAGAAGGCATTGATTCACCTTTAATTCAGATTATGTTTAAGTTTGTTCTCATATAACACCACTTAATAGTTATAGAAATTTGTTGTTCTGGAATGTCCACAACCTTAAATATACATTCATAAATAACTTATGATAAATTTAATCATAATAAGAGGAATAAAACACACCGGTACTTGCTGTTATCTGAAAATATTCAATTTCTAGATGGTAACAATAATGGCACTTCATTCCAGACCACACCACATCACACCACACAGTTTGTAATTATTTTCATATATGTCACCCAGTAGTGTCTTATTCCATATTAACATTATACAAATAATAATAATAATAATATTATTATTTTTATTATTAAGAATTATATTCATCTGTAATAATAATTGAATAAATAAGGGAAAAGGGAGCTTTATTCAACTTTTTAGATTTTTTCTAACCTTTTAATCTGATTTGTAAACGTAGGGTGAAGAAACATGCACAAGAGCGTCCAATGTCATTATGGCTCTCTTCTATGAAACAGTTGGAACCAGTCAAAAAACAGATCAATCCCCTTCTCTGGGACTTCATGGAGGTGGCTTGGCCATCATCAATCAGCCTGGTCATTCCTAGAGGTTGGTTACCTTTGATCCATCTTTACTATAGAATTGTCAACACACTCTAATGCAAAATACCTTTTGTACATAATAAAACATGATACAACATGTAATGTTTCCCTGTTCTTTAGCCCCATGGATGGAATTCTTTGGTTTAAATGAGTCATCAAATTATATTGGCACACCACAGAGCATAGCCATCAGAAACCCAGACTGCACTGTTGTTAACCACCTAATTAGCATGGTATGTCAATTTATTTTCTAATCAATTTTTTTATCTCAATTTTCTAATTATCTTCATCTTTAACTTCTCTTAAACCTCTATTGGTTTAAGTTAATTACCTGATCTAGTTTACATGGTGTCTTAAATATAATAATCTTCTCCCATTTCTGCTGTAGGTGGGCCCTATAGCGGTTACATCAGCAAATCCAACAGGTGAAGCAGACACAACCCACCATAACCAGGTGTATGCTAAGTTAGGCGACAAGGTACATAGTAGTCTTGCAGAGACAAATGAGTCTTCATGAATTTAATGGAGTGGAATGTCTAGAGTATACAAACAAGGAATGCTATTTTTTTGATTAGGTTGATGGTGTGTTATGTGATGGGCCTTCACCAGAGAATATTGCCTCCACTGTCGTGGACTGCACCAAGATTGAGAGTGGCCAAATTGGCTTTTTTAGGGTTGGCCTCATTCCTAAGTCTAAGGTAACACTTATGCATTCCTGAACAAACATTTTAATACATACTTATTTCAGTTAAAGGCAAATTAACATTCTGTGATCTTTTCAAGGTCCTGCAGCTATTCGAAGAAATTCAAAAAAGACATCAGCATGGCTACATGAATGATGGCTTTGAGACAGACGACGCTGGTTCTGAAACAGATTTGGGTTCAAGTCAGCCGAATCCTGCAGACTCTTTGAGTTCAGCAGATCTCAGTCAACACGGCAATATGGATGACGAAGATGAATAAAATTGAACCCTGGGTGTTGACATATTTAAACATGTAAATTATAAACCTGTAAATATCACATTTCATACAATTATAGAAACAGGTAGCAGAATGTAAAATGACACAGTATTAACAGTATAGGTTTATTTATATACTGTTTAATACTATTATTAATTAATGGTCTGATACAGCATTAACAAAATATACTTTTTGTGTGTGTATATGTATGTATGTATGTATGTGTGTATATATAAAATTGTATTACAGTGCTGTATCTTCTATGGTTGTATAGCAGATTATGTTAGAAATGCAATAGTTTATGCAACAGCTTTTTTGTTTGTTTATGCAAAATATCTGTCTGCATAGTCTTTGCACATAAGAGCATTGCATTAGTCACAAAACACAAATCCAGCACAGTCCTGTGTGCCTTTCTAAGACTTCAGTATGAGTTATCTGGGATTTTTTTTGTATTTATTTATCTATAATGCACATTGCACTAATAAAATATTTATGTATGCTACTGCTAAAATGCAAATATATTGTAGGCAAAGACAAACATACTGTCTTTATATCATTATGTGAGGCATTACTACAATTATATTACAATAGTAATATTACATTAGTATCTCATTATTATGGTAATACTTAGTAATGTTTTAGTACATTATTTGTATTATGTTTCTATCTGGGTGAAATTATAACAATATACTATACAGTATAGATTCTGAAATTCATATTTACAGGTAAATTAATCAGTATTTTAAATAGAAAAGATTACTTACCTTACATTATGCAAGTGTAATAGTTTAATTCTGTAAGCTCAATTCTTGCTTGGTTTCATAGTTCTGACTGTTATTTATGAAGCACTCTCTTAAACTCATGAACCTATTATGACCACATTATGATTATAAATGCTTTTTTTTGTTTGTTTTTAAAGTATTTTCTATTTTTAATGAAAGTTTTTTAGGTTTGTCAAATATGAAGCATGCCTAAAATATTTTTTACACTTTAACAATGGAAATGAATAAAGTAAATGATTCCAAATTTGGTTGTGAGTTGGTACTGTGGGTTGTATTCAAGATGCCCAGGTTTGAGCCTGGTGTCTACTATCCACCTGGTATGACAATGCTCATTTACTTGACTCATCTACATGTGGGTTTTCTTGAAGTTCTCTGGCTTCATCCCACTTCCAAATTTAAACAACTCCCTGAGATGATATGAGAAAGAAACATCGAGAGGAACCAGGCTGAGAATGGAACTCATCCTGATTTGGGTTACACTGGACAGTAAATAATGTAAATGAATATTTATGAGAAACCAATGGGTCAGGGCAAACCCTCGCCTTTCACCATGGACTCAACACTAATCCCTTCCTGCCAAAATCTTCAAATGATTGCTGATAAAGACCAGACCATACATCTGACTGATGCAACAATAGTTTAAAGAAGGCATGACAGTCTCCTGGTGGCTTCATCCACAACAATCCCATGAGTCACTGGATGTACATGCAAATCAATCCCTTTTGCAAATTAAGTTACAAATAAAAATGCAAAAGTAATCACTGCTTTTAATTTTAAAACCCGAAACTAGTTTTCTTTACCAGCTGAGAATCCCTTAACTAAAAATAGCCCAAAAGACATTACATTTGCCTTTACAATACAGTATGCACAGCATGTACTATACATTTCTATTAGAGTCAAGTCAAGAAGCTTTTATTTTCATTTTAAGAACATATATCTGATGCAGTACATTGTGAAATGAAGCATCATCCCACCAGGACCCTGGTGCTAGGTTAAGACACAGAGCTACATACAACAACTCGGAACTAAAAATGTCAGGCTACAAAGGTCAGTCTAAAAATAATCTTTCTTTTCAATGAAATAATTCATAATAATAAGGAAATAGTCTATTTTTATACTTATGGCTGTGTCTGTTTGTAGGTAAGGTCTGTTTCTGCCTAAGAAGTTATGTGATGTTTCCCTCCCTCATGAAACTTAATCAGAAGAATGTAAACATAATAGAGATCAGAACAATTTCTTTAAAGGATATTTAGAAACCTACACAATAGCTTCCTGGTTCCTTGTGTATTCTGAACATGCTGATGTCATTCAGGAAAAAAGTCCAGATTTTTGTTTATCCATTATATCACCTTTACCCTGTCACTATACCCTGTAGCTTGTACCCTGTAGCATTACATGTCTTGTACCTTGTACCAGACATGTAATGTTATAAAGTTATTATATTTGAATTCTATATCAACCCTAGTCTTAGCATTACAGGTTTCTTTTCCCACATTTCATGATGTTTTGTTTGAGTCATTTAGTCTGTTCACATTGTAGGGGAATCTGGGGACGGAAGCAAAACACCAGGCAAAAAGAATCACTGGTATCAAGTTGGTATCAATATTTCTATTGGAAAGACTTTTTGAGAGAAAAACTTAATCGTTACTTACCTTTATGTTTTTTTTTTATTATTTTATTTTATATATTTTCATATTATCAGTACTATCATCAACTGAACAGCTAGACTGTTGGCACTGAGAAATAAATATTGTACTGTCTAATTGTATGCTATTTTCATGGCCAATATATGCCGACATGACCATCACACTCATATGTTGGCCTTCTCCAAACTGTTTTGTACAAAAGATACACAATATTCTATCAATCTACACAATCTTTGTAGGATGTAGCATTAAGAACTAATGGAACAAAAGGTGGCAAAACATGTTCCAGCATAACTAATCAAATGTGTTTTCAACCTGGACTTAAACACTGAGACTGTGTCTGAGTAAGGAACTGATTGTGATCAGTCAAATAAGACCTGAACCAGGAGAAGACAGTCCCTTTAAACATCAACAACATGTTCTGGCATATCAAGTAAACTAGCATGGTCAATGGTATCAAAAGCTACACTAACATCAAGCAACACCAGCAAAGAGAAACAAAGGGAAAGAGAAAAAACCTTGATCAGAGGCCAGTAACAGGTCATTAACAACTTTAACCAGTGCTGTCGCTGTGCTATGATGAGGCCTAAAACCTACCTACCTATTGTAGCACAGCTACAATATTTTATAGAATATTGGAGATAAAGGGGGATTTGATATTGGCCTATAGTTGGACAGCTGGCTTTGGTCGAGGTCAGGTTTTTTAATGAAAGGTTTGATAACCGCTAGCTTAAAAGATTTAGGCACATAGCCAATGCTAAGGGAAGAATTTCCCTTATATCCTTTAGGATATATTATGTTATCTTCAGTTAGGCTAGAGAAATACACCGATATAGCAGCATTAAGACAATTATTGTAGCTATGAAGGCTTTCCTTCCATGCTAATTGAAATACTGAATATAGATTGATGCCATTTACGTTCTAATTTCCTAGCTGATTGTTTTAAAGTTCATGTGTTGTCATTGTACCAGGGTGTTTTGTCATTGAACTATTGTACTTTTTTTTTTTTCTTTTTAATTACTTTCCATTTAAGTGGAAACCCACTCCATTATGAGTGGGATCTATTATCTTTCTGATGCTGTGAATGATCTTACAGTACATGGACTCATCCAGTTTTCCTTGGCACTGAAACCTATTGGCTGCTCTAAATCTAAATCAACATCTAGATTTCGGAAAAGTAAATTTGTGGTGATATTAGTCGATTAAAATCCATGGTGTGCTAGTATGAGTGTACACAATGATCCGTCGCATAATTTACATAAAATTCCAAATCATTTTCAGACATCTAAAATTTTAAAAAGGTTAAATTTAGTGGAAGTTTAAGTACATTAACATCTGATAAACACAGCCATATTTGCTCATTCCAAGACCATGGGCATTAATGAGGAGATGATATTCTTTTTTTTGCTTGCAACTTTGTGGCAAAAGTATAGGTAAGGCCCATATACCGCTGTGACACAGGTCAGGTGTCCACAGTCTTACAGGTATTTTGTAAGTAAGAATAATTGTGTAACCTTTTTTTGAGAAAGATTAAGTCATCAGGACTTTCCTGTAATCTCTTGGAAATTTCTTTGTCAAAAATAGCAATAGTATGCAAAAATGCGGTAAAACAGACAATACATGTTTCTGTGAAATCACACAAACAAGGCTTCCAAGACCCTCAGTCTTTGTTACACGAGGAACTTCCATGTTTTTAAGCTCTTTACATAGTGATGATGTACTTGCTGCACTTCCTGTCGATGATCTTACATAGATAATTTAAAGATTTGCACTAATCAAAAGCTGTTTATTCACAAATTTGACCCTGGTTTACTTAATAATTTCATCTGCGTACTACAGTACCTACTTTAAGAACTGCTGATGTGATCAGTTTGTATTTTAGAATGATTTGTAATCTCAATAACTAGTGCACATCAGAATTTCCTCTTTTTTCTTTTTGCTCAATTTTCTTCTCAGGACTCTTGGCACTGAAACCTATGGGCTGGTCATTAAGAATATAAATCAACATCTAGATTTCTGAAAAGTAAATCTGTTAAAAGCACTATGTAAAAAAGTATGTAATAAAAACACCTCATATATTTAACAGTTTCTAGCTAAATATCAGCTAAATTTACATGAATAACTGATGATTAAAAAATTATTCTCTATGAAAAAAACGTTACGTCTCACTGATATTGGATCCAAGTAAATAAGAGTCACATTCTTAATCTAGATTCTTTCCTTCTGTACAATCACCGCTCACAGCTTTTATCAATAAAGAAGAAATACGTACAAAAATAGAGACATGAGTCGATTAAAATCCATGGTGTGCTAGTATGAGTGTACACAATGAACCTTCGCATAATTTAGATAAAATTCCAAAACATTTTCAGACATCTAAAAATTTCTGGCCATATGTTCACTATGTTTACTAAAGCAGCTATCAAATATAATTGTATACAATATTTAAGAAGGACTATTCGCAAACATTTTCCCCAGGAATCAATTCACCTTGAAAGCCAAATACTACTGAATGTATTCCTTCATTAAACCTTACATTCATTTAGGCAACTCAATTAAAAAGTGTGAATCAGAAACAACTTAGAATAAATGTTAACACAAAAATCTATATATCTTTAAATAAAATGATGTAATTAAAGGATTATTTATTGTAAATGGATTTTTTTTACCGTTATTTTAGTAAATGAATAAATACTGTATATCATTTACAGGATGGTCATAACTGTGAGTTGAATTAGCAAATGCTTATAAGGAAGATGAAAAAGAAATTCATTAAACATTCTGTTCTGAATTAGTTGTAAAATATTTTACACTTTTAAATCAGCAATTAGTTATGATGACTTCCTTGTTTTAGTAGTTATTTCCAAACATTAAGAGTGTTAGCATGGTTTGTGCTTCTTGATTAGTCTTTTATAAATGTTTTATTAGCTTACTCTGATCAAAGGCCAGTAACAGATCATTTAAAATTTTAACCAGTGTTGTCTCTGTGCTATTATGAGGCCTAAATCCTGACTGATACATTTCATGAATATTATTAATATGTAGGTATGAGAATAACTGCTGTGCTACAAAATTTTCTAGGATCTTGGAGATAAAGGGGAGGTTTGATTTTGGAGTATAGGCTTGGCTTGGGTCGAGGTGAGGAGTTTTAATCAAAGGTTTGATAACCGCTAGCTTAAAATATTTTGGCACATAGCCAATGCTAAGGGAAGAATTTATTGTTTTTAGAATGGGTTGGGTAGCTACATTTAATATCCGCTTAAAGAAATTTGTGGGTAAGGGATCCAGTATGCATGTTGATAATTTTGAAGAGGAAATCAATGAAATTAAGTCTGTTGAATGGGAGTAAAACAATCTAAGTACTAATCAAAAACAGAAAGATTAACTATGGCATTATCTATCAAATTGTTTAGTATTAAATTAATGGTCTGTTCTTCTGCCTGATGTTATCAATTTTTAAATTGAAATAATTAAGTGATTACTGCTACAAATAGATGGTGTGTGCTTTTCGACAGTGCTTTTTTTCTTAATTAATTTTGCTGCAGTATTAATAAAAATTTAGGATTATTTTTGTCATCTTCAATTAGGCTGGCGAAATACACCAATTTAGCAGCAATAAGAGATTTCTTGTAGATATGAAGGATTTCCTTCCATGCTAATCAAAATATTTATAATTTAGTTTGATGCCATTTATGTTCAAATTTCCTAGCTGATTGTTTTAAATGCCTAAAAGATTTTTTACACTTTAACAATGGAAATGAATAAAGTAAATGATTCCAAATTTGGTTGTGAGTTGGTACTGTGGGTTGTGTTCAAGAGGCCCAAGTTTGAGCCTGGTGTCTACTGTCCACCTGGTATGACAATGCTCATTTATTTGACTCATCTACATGTGGGTTTTCTTGAAGTTCTCTGGCTTCATCCCACTTCCAAATTTAAACAACTCCCTGAGATGATATGAGAAAGAAACATCGAGAGGAACCAGGCTGAGAATGGAACTCATCCTCATTTGGGTTACACTGGACAGTAAATAATATAAATGTATATAATGTCATTTTTACAACAGTGCAACCGAGAGCTTCTGAGAAACCAATGGGTCAGGGCAAACCCTCGCCTTTCACCATGGACTCAACACTAATCCCTTCCTGCCAAAATCTTCAAATGATTGCTGATAAAGACCAGACCATACATCTGACTGATGCAACAATAGTTTAAGAAGGCATGACAGTCTCCTGGTGGCTTCATCCACAACAATCCCATGAGTCACTGGATGAACATGCAAATCAATCCCTTTTGCAAATTAAGTTACAAATAAAAAAGCAAAAGTAATCACTGCTTTTAATTTTAAAACCCGAAACTAGTTTTCTTTACCAGCTGAGAATCCCTTAACTAAAAATAGCCCAAAAGACATTACATTTGCCTTTACAATACAGTATGCACAGCATGTACTATATATTTCTATTAGAGTCAAGTCAAGAAGCTTTTATTTTCATTTTAAGAACATATATCTGATGCAGTACATTGTGAAATGAAGCATCATCCCACCAGGACCCTGGTGCTAGGTTAAGACACAGAGCTACATACAACAACTCAGAACTAAAAATGTCAGGCTAAAAAGGTCAGTCTAAAAATAATCTTTCTTTTCAATGAAATAATTCATAACTAGATTTGTAAAGTTCGTCGCGACAAACTTTGATGTTGGCTTTGACGATGCAAGTATTCACAAAGGCCGGTGCTTTTTGGAGGCGAGTGGACATAAGGGTCAGTGTTATTATTGGAAGCAAGTAAACAGAAAGCTTGTTCATGTTGTGCAAATTCTTTATTTTCACGTGACATCACGTGACATCATCAGAATACCCGTGAGGAAGTTCCCCTCATTGTTCTGAGTGTTTTGATATGTCACATGTCCATGTTGTAAAATGTTTTTTGATTTTGCATATATTGGGGGCGGGGCTGCGGCACAACCAAAAGGCCAGTCGGTACACCAATTTAAAACTTTGTTCAGAGTATCACCCTAAAGGAGCTGGCCGAGTTTGGTGTAGATAGTTCAAAAGCTTGCCAAGTTATAAACCTCCAAAGTTTATAATGGGAGTCTATGGGAAAAAAGGCCAATTTGAGACCCAGTACTGGAAGTACCGGTACTCGGATCGCTTAGAAAAGTAATAGCAACAATCTTCAGACCAGGGTCTACAACATATCCGAATTTTGTGCATGTGACTCAAAAGCTCTAGGAGGAGTTACTCTTGATAAATTTTTGTCTAAGCTTAAATAGGAAAACGGAATGTTGCTAGATTTGTAAAGTTCGTCGCGACAAACTTTGATGTTGGCTTTGACGAGGTAAGTATTCGCAAAGGCCAGTGCTTTTTGGAGGCGAGTGCACATAAGGGTCATTGTTACTTTTGGAGGCAAGTGGACAGAAAGATAGGGTGCCAAAACATTTGGAGGCAAGTGGAGACGAGCATGTGATGTCATCCAAATACTCCTGAGGAAGTTCCCCTCTTTGGGCTGAGTGTTTTGATATGTCACATGTTTATGTTGTGCTAATTTTTAATTTTCACGTGACATCACGTGACATCATCAGAATGCACTTGAGGAAGTTCCCCTCATTGTTCTGAGTGTTTTGATATGTCACATGTCCATGTTGTAAAAAGTTTTTTGATTTTGCATATATTGGGGGCGGGGCTGCGGCACAACCGGAAAGCCAGTCGGTACACCAATTTAAAAGTTTGTTCAGAGTGACACCCTAAAGGAGCTGGCCGAGTTTAGTGTAGATAGTTTGAAAGCTTGCCGAGTTATAAACCTCCAAATTTTATAATGGGAGTCTATGGGGAAAAAAGGCCACTTTGAGACCCGGTACCGGAAGTACCGGTACCCAGATCGCTTAGAAAAGTAATAGCAACAAACTTGAGACCAGGGTCTACAACATATCCGAATTTGGTGCATGTGGCTCGAAAGCCCCAGGCCGCATTAAATTGTATAAATTTTTGTCTAAGCTGAAATAGGAAAACAGAATGTTGGCTTCTACAAAGCCAACATAATAAGGAAATAGTCTATTTTTATAGACTGGTATCAATATTGGTATCAATATTTCTATTGGAAAGACTTTTTGGAGAAAAACTTAATCGTTACTTACCTTTATGTTTTTTTTTTATTATTTTATTTTATATATTGTCATATTATCAGTACTATCATCAACTGAACAGCTAGACTGTTGGCACTGAGAAATAAATATTGTACTAAATATGCTGTTTTCATGGCCAATATATGCCAAGACATGACCATCACACTCATATGTTGGCCTTCTCCAAACTGTTTTGTACAAAAGATACACAATATTCTATCAATCTACACAATCTTTGTAGGATGTAGCATTAAGAACTAATGGAACAAAAGGTGGCAAAACATGTTCCAGCATAACTAATCGAATGTGTTTTCAGCCTGGACTTAAACACTGAGACTGTGTCTGAGTAAGGAACTGATTGTGATCAGTCAAATAAGACCTGAACCAGGAGAAGACAGTACCTTTAAACATCAACAACATGTTCTGGCATATCAAGTAAACTAGCATGGTCAATGGTATCAAAAGCTACACTAACATCAAGCAACACCAGCAAAGAGAAACAAAGGGAAAGAGAAAAAACCTTGATCAGAGGCCAGTAACAGGTCATTAACAACTTTAACCAGTGCTGTCGCTGTGCTATGATGAGGCCTAAAACCTACCTACCTATTGTAGCACAGCTACAATATTTTATAGAATATTGGAGATAAAGGGGGATTTGATATTGGCCTATAGTTGGACAGCTGGCTTTGGTCGAGGTCAGGTTTTTTAATGAAAGGTTTGATAACCGCTAGCTTAAAAGATTTAGGCACATACTGTAGCCAATACTAAGGGAAGAATTTCCCTTACATCCTTTAGGATATATTATGTTATCTTCAGATAGGCTAGAGAAATACACTGATATAGCAGCATTAAGACAATTTTTGTAGCTATGAAGGCTTTCCTTCCATGCTAATTGAAATACTGAATATAGATTGATGCCATTTACGTTCTAATTTCCTAGCTGATTGTTTTAAAGTTCATGTGTTGTCATTGTACCAGGGTGTTTTGTCATTGAACTATTGTACTATTTTTTTTTTCGAATTACTTTCCATTTAAGTGGAAGCCCACTCCATTATGAGTGGGATCTATTATCTTTCTGATGCTGTGAATGATCTTACATGGACTCATCCAGTTTTCCTTGGCACTGAAACCTATTGGCTGCTCTAAATCTAAATCAACATCTAGATTTCGGAAATGTAAATTTGTAGTGATATTAGTCGATTAAAATCCATGGTGTGGTAGTATGAGTGTACTGTACACAATGAACCGTCGCATAATTTACATAAAATTCCAAAACATTTTCAGACATCTAAAATTTAAAAAGGTTAAATTTAGTGGAAGTTTAAGTACATTAACATCTGATAAACACAGCCATATTTGCTCATTCCAAGACTATGGGCATTAATGAGGAGATGATATTCTTTTTTTTGCTTGCAACTTTGTGGCAACAGTATAGGTAAGGCCCATATACCGCTGTGACACAGGTCAGGTGTCCACAGTCTTACAGGTATTTTGTAAGTAAGAATAATTGTGTAACCTTCTTTTTTTTTAGAAAGATTAAGTCATCAGGACTTTCCTGTAATCTCTTGGAAATTTCTTTGTCAAAAATAGCAATAGTACGCAAAAATGCGGTAAAACAAACATGTTTCTGTGAAACCACACAAACAAGTCTTCCAAGACCCTCAGTCTTTGTTACACGAGGAACTTCCATGTTCCTCTCTTTTTGCATAGTGATGATGTACTTGCTGCACTTCCTGATGCTGTGGATGATCTTACATAGATAATCTAAAAATTTGCAGTAATCAAAAGCTGTTTATTCACAAATTTGACCCTGTTTTAGTTAATAATTTCATCTGCATACTATAGTAAATACTTTAAGAACTGCTGATTTGATCATCGTGTCTTCTTTATTCTGGAATAAACTCAATATCTAGTGCACACCAGAATGTTCTTCTCAGGGCTCATCCAGTTTTCCATGGCACTGAAACCTATGGGTCATTAAGAATCTAAATCAACATCTAGATTTCTGAAAAGTAAATTTGTTAAAAGCACTATATAAAAAAGTATGTAATAAACACATCACATATATAACAGATTCTAGCTAAATATCAGCTAAATTTACATGAATAACTGATGATTAAAAAATTATTCTCTATGAAAAAATATTACGTCTCACTGATGTTGGATCCAAGTAGATAAGAGTCACATTCTTAATCTAGATTCTTTCCTTCTGTACAATCACCGCTCACAGCTTTTATCAATAAAGAAGAAATACTTACAAAAATAGAGGCATCAGTCGATTAAAATCCATGGTGTGCTAGTATGAGTGTACACAATGAACCTTCGAATATTGACATAAAATTCCAAAACATTTTCAGACATCTAAAAATTTCAGGCCATATGTTTGATATGTTTACTAAAGCAGCTATCAAATATAATTGTAATTTTCCCCAGGAATCATTTCACATTGAAAGCCAAATACTACTGATTGTATTTCTTCATTAAGCCTTACATTCATTCAGGCTACTCAGTTAAAAAGTGTGAATGAGAAACAACTTAGAATAAATTTTAACACAAAATCTAAATATCTTTAAATAAAATGATGTAATTAAAGGATTATTTATTGTAAATGGAATTTTTTTTTACAATTATTTTAGTAAAAAGATCTATTTATAAATTACAGAACAGTCATAATTGTGAGTTGAATTAGCAAGTGCTTACAAGGAAGATTAAAAAGAAATTCATCATTAAACATTCTGTTCTGGAATAGTTTTGAAATATTTCACATTTACATCAGCAATTATTTATGATGACTCCCTTGTTTTATGTTGTTTCCAGAAATATTAAAGTCCCAAAAGTTAAGAGTGTTAGCAGGTTTGTTCGTCTAAACTAGTCTTTAATAGATGTTTTATTAGCTGACTCTGATCAGAGGCCAGTAACAGGTCATTTACAGTTTTACCCAGTGGTGTCTCTGTGCTATTATGAAGTCTAATTCCTGACTGATACATTTCATGAATATTATTCCTATGTTGGTATGAGAATAACTGCTGTGCTACAAAATTTTCTAGGATCTTGGAGATAAATGGAAGGTTTGATTTTGGAGTATAGTTGGACAGCTGGCTTGGGTCGAGGTCAGGTGTTTAATCAAAGGTTTGATAACCGCTAGGTTAAAAGAATTTGGCACATAGCCAATGCTAAGGGAAGAATTTATTGTTTTTAGAATTTTCTGCCTGATGTTATCAATTTTTCCATTGAAATAAATAATGAAGTCATTACTTCTAAAAATAGATGGTGTGTGCTTTTCGACAGTGTTTTATTCCTAAATAATTTTCTACAGTATTAATGTTATCTTCAATTAGGCTGGAGAAATACATTGTTTTAGAGTTTTTATGTAGCTATGAAGGCTTTCCTTCCATGCTAATTGAAATACTGAATATAGATTGATGCCATTTACGTTCTAATTTCCTAGCTGATTGTTTTAAAGTTCATGTGTTGTCATTGTACCAGGGTGTTTTGTCATTGAACTATTGTACTATTTTTTTTTTCGAATTACTTTCCATTTAAGTGGAAGCCCACTCCATTATGAGTGGGATCTATTATCTTTCTGATGCTGTGAATGATCTTACATGGACTCATCCAGTTTTCCTTGGCACTGAAACCTATTGGCTGCTCTAAATCTAAATCAACATCTAGATTTCGGAAATGTAAATTTGTAGTGATATTAGTCGATTAAAATCCATGGTGTGGTAGTATGAGTGTACTGTACACAATGAACCGTCGCATAATTTACATAAAATTCCAAAACATTTTCAGACATCTAAAATTTAAAAAGGTTAAATTTAGTGGAAGTTTAAGTACATTAACATCTGATAAACACAGCCATATTTGCTCATTCCAAGACTATGGGCATTAATGAGGAGATGATATTCTTTTTTTTGCTTGCAACTTTGTGGCAACAGTATAGGTAAGGCCCATATACCGCTGTGACACAGGTCAGGTGTCCACAGTCTTACAGGTATTTTGTAAGTAAGAATAATTGTGTAACCTTCTTTTTTTTTAGAAAGATTAAGTCATCAGGACTTTCCTGTAATCTCTTGGAAATTTCTTTGTCAAAAATAGCAATAGTATGCAAAAATGCGGTAAAACAAACATGTTTCTGTGAAACCACACAAACAAGTCTTCCAAGACCCTCAGTCTTTGTTACACGAGGAACTTCCATGTTCCTCTCTTTTTGCATAGTGATGATGTACTTGCTGCACTTCCTGATGCTGTGGATGATCTTACATAGATAATCTAAAAATTTGCAGTAATCAAAAGCTGTTTATTCACAAATTTGACCCTGTTTTAGTTAATAATTTCATCTGCATACTATAGTAAATACTTTAAGAACTGCTGATTTGATCATTGTGTCTTCAATTGCCTGCTTCTGTATTCTGGAATAAACTCAATATCTAGTGCACACCAGAATGTTCTTCTCAGGGCTCATCCAGTTTTCCATGGCACTGAAACCTATGGGTCATTAAGAATCTAAATCAACATCTAGATTTCTGAAAAGTAAATTTGTTAAAAGCACTATATAAAAAAGTATGTAATAAACACATCACATATATAACAGATTCTAGCTAAATATCAGCTAAATTTACATGAATAACTGATGATTAAAAAATTATTCTCTATGAAAAAATATTACGTCTCACTGATGTTGGATCCAAGTAGATAAGAGTCACATTCTTAATCTAGATTCTTTCCTTCTGTACAATCACCGCTCACAGCTTTTATCAATAAAGAAGAAATACTTACAAAAATAGAGGCATCAGTCGATTAAAATCCATGGTGTGCTAGTATGAGTGTACACAATGAACCTTCGAATATTGACATAAAATTCCAAAACATTTTCAGACATCTAAAAATTTCAGGCCATATGTTTGATATGTTTACTAAAGCAGCTATCAAATATAATTGTAATTTTCCCCAGGAATCATTTCACATTGAAAGCCAAATACTACTGATTGTATTTCTTCATTAAGCCTTACATTCATTCAGGCTACTCAGTTAAAAAGTGTGAATGAGAAACAACTTAGAATAAATTTTAACACAAAATCTAAATATCTTTAAATAAAATGATGTAATTAAAGGATTATTTATTGTAAATGGAATTTTTTTTTACAATTATTTTAGTAAAAAGATCTATTTATAAATTACAGAACAGTCATAATTGTGAGTTGAATTAGCAAGTGCTTACAAGGAAGATTAAAAAGAAATTCATCATTAAACATTCTGTTCTGGAATAGTTTTGAAATATTTCACATTTACATCAGCAATTATTTATGATGACTCCCTTGTTTTATGTTGTTTCCAGAAATATTAAAGTCCCAAAAGTTAAGAGTGTTAGCAGGTTTGTTCGTCTAAACTAGTCTTTAATAGATGTTTTATTAGCTGACTCTGATCAGAGGCCAGTAACAGGTCATTTACAGTTTTACCCAGTGGTGTCTCTGTGCTATTATGAAGTCTAATTCCTGACTGATACATTTCATGAATATTATTCCTATGTTGGTATGAGAATAACTGCTGTGCTACAAAATTTTCTAGGATCTTGGAGATAAATGGAAGGTTTGATTTTGGAGTATAGTTGGACAGCTGGCTTGGGTCGAGGTCAGGTGTTTAATCAAAGGTTTGATAACCGCTAGGTTAAAAGAATTTGGCACATAGCCAATGCTAAGGGAAGAATTTATTGTTTTTAGAATTTTCTGCATGATGTTATCAATTTTTCCATTGAAATAAATAATGAAGTCATTACTTCTAAAAATAGATGGTGTGTGCTTTTCGACAGTGTTTTCTACAGTCTCAGTGTTTTCTACAGTATTAATGTTATCTTCAATTAGGCTGGAGAAATACATTGTTTTAGAGTTTTTATGTAGCTATGAAGGCTTTCCGTCCATGCTAATTGAAATACTGCTTATTTAGATTGATGCCATTTACATTCTAATTTCCTAGCTGATTGTTTGAAAGTTTGTGTGTTGTCTTTGTACCAGGGTGCTAGTTTTTCTCTTTAATTTATTTCCTTTTAAGTGGAGCTGCAATACTGTATCTAGGGTGTAGCAAAACACTGCCTCAGTCACCTGATCAAGTTTTGTGGGGTCAGATGGTGATCCAATTATGGATAATAATTCTGGGAGACTATTGGTAAATCTCTCTGCAGTAGCACATGTTAATGTACGTTTAACTTGGTGAAGTAGCAAATTGCAAATATCGTGTCCAAAGCGCATTTTGCACAAAATGAGATAATGGTCTGGGGTAGCTTCTGATTGAGGCACTGTTACTATATTTTGTATACTGAAGCTGAGGGTTAGAAGGTGATTAAGGGTGTGACCTCCATTATGAGTGGGTTCTATTATATTCTGGTTAACCCCTACCGAATCTAAGATAGAAACAACTGCTGTTTTCAGAGAATCTTCTAACTTATCAAAATGAATATTAGTCTCCAGCAACTACTGTTGTGTCTAAAGAAACAACCAGGTTTGAAATGAAATCTGCAAATTCACAGAGATTTCAGAATATGGTCCAGGAGGTCTGTAAATAGCAATTAGAGGAACTAACTCAGTAGACATATTTTTAGTGGCCAGATATGTTAAGTTAGTAAAAAGATCTTTGAATGAGTTCAACATATGTCTAGATTCTTGCTTGATGCCTACAGTAGATTATCATCGTGAATAACTTCCATGTTTTTAAGCTCTTTGAATAGTGATGCTGTACTTGCTGCATTTTCTGATGCTGTGGATGATCTTACATGTACTCATCCAGTTTTCTTGACACTGATACCTATGGGCTGGTCATTAAGAATCTAAATCAACATCTAGATTTCAGAAAAGAAAATTTGTTAAAAGCACTATGTAAAAAAAAACTTAATAAAAACAACACAATTAACACAAACTTAACTGCATTATGTATATCAAGTAAATGTATATGAATAACTGATATTTAATTAATGGTTAAAAAATTATTCTCTAGTAAAACGCTGTCTCACTGATGTTGGAACCAAATAGATATGTCACATTCTTTATCTAGATTTTCCTTTTATACATTCACAGCTCACAGCTATTATTAATAAAGAAGAAATATGTACAAAAATAGAGAGAACGGTTGATTAAAATCCATGGTTTGGTAGTATGAGTGTACACAATGAACCGTCGCATAATTTACATAAAATTCCAAAACATTTTCAGACATCTTAAATTTAAAAAGGCTAAATTTAGTGGACGTTTAAGTAATTAACATCTGATCAACACAGCCATATTTGCTCATTCCAAGACCATGGGCATTAATGAGGAGATGATCCCATCTTTGCTTTGATATTAAAATGAATGAAATCAGGGAGTTGAGGCCAGGGCTGGGAATACTTCATTTTCTTTTTTTTTGTTACAACTTTGTGGCAACAGTTTAGGTAAAGCCCATATATGGCTGTGATGGTCAGGTGTCCACAGTCTTACAGGTATTTTGTAAGAATAATTACGGAACCTTTTTTGAGTATTTCATTTTCATAAATTTCATTGTCAACATAGCAATAGTATGCAAAAAAGAGGTAAAACAAATAATACATGTTTCTGTGAAACCACACAAACAAGTCTTACAAGACCCTCAGTCTTTGTTACATGAGGAACTTCCATGTTTTTAAGCTCTTTGCATAGTGATGATGTACTTGCTACACTTTCTGATGCTGTGGATGATTTTACATGGACAATCTAAAGAATTGCACTAATCAAAAGCTGTTTATTCACTAATTTGACCCGGTTTTAGTTAATAGTTTCATCTGAGTACTACAGTACCTAATTTAAGAACTGCTAATGTGATCATAGTGTCTTCAATTGTCTACTTTTGTATTCTAGAATGATTTCTAATCTAAATAACTAGTGTACACCAGAATTTCCTCTTTTGCTTTTTGCTCAATGTTCTTCTCAGGGCTCATCCAGTTTTCCTTGGCACTGAAACCTATGGGCTGGTCATTAATAATCTATATCAACATATGGATTTCTGAAAAGTAAATTTGTTAAAAGCATTATGTAAATAAAACTATGTAATAAAAACATCACATATATAACAGATTCTAGCTAAAGATGAGGTAAATTTACATGAATAGCTGATATTTAATTAATGATTAAAAAATACTCTCTATGAAAAAAAGCTACCTCTCACTGATGTTGGAATTAAGTAGATAAGAGTCACATTCTTAATCTAGATTATTCTTCTGTACACAGCTTTTATTAATAAAGAAGAAATATGTACAAAAATAGAGACATCAGTTAATTAAATTCCATGATGTGCTAGTATGAGTGTATACAATGAACCTTTACATGATTTACATAAAATTCCAAAACATTTTCAGACATCTAAAATATCCTGGCCATATGTTAGATATGTTTACTAAAGCAGCTATCAAATATACATTCATACAATATTTACGCTGGACTATTCGCGTCTTTCAGCTTATAAGTTATAGAACTGCACTGAAAAGTGAAAACTGTCCTAATGATATTCTGAATTAAATTATATAATTTGTGTTTTGTTTATAATATGTTTGGAAAAATATTAATTCAATTCAAGTTAAACTTTATTTGTATAATTTAACAAAGAACATTGTGGCAAAGCAGCATAACAGGAATATAAAAACTCAGAATAAAAACAATGAAGTTTAAACATCACATTTATATTTATCCCTAATAAGTAAGCTATTTTCATATTTAAGATATTAAGTGAACAAATAGTGTTAGTTATTCTAAGTTTCTTTTGTTTTCGCATGTTGTTTTCCCTTTTTACTACAATACAGATTGTAATGCTGCACTTTGGCTTCGCTCACAAATGAACCTCACCCAAAAATTTCCACAGAAAACAGGACTTGAAACACTAGAACAGTAATTGTGAGTTGAATTACTGTAGCAAGTGTTTACAAGGAAGATGAAAAATAAATTCATCATTAAACATTCTGTTCTGGATTAGTTTTGAAATATTTGTCACTTTTACATCAGCAATTGGTTATGATGACTGGCTTGTTTTATTATTTGTTTCCAGTAACATTAACGTCGTTAATGTTAAGAGTGTTAGCACAGTTTGTGCTTCTTGACTGGTCTTTTTTAGATGTTTTATTAGCTTACTCATGTAATTTATTGGTTACTTTTAACTACTACTTGCATCTTTTTATTTAGTTTTTGGCTACTTTACTCAATCAACAGCCTTAGCAATATGTGGTGCTTGTGGCACAAAAAGCAAACTGATGAGAAAAAGATAATAGATTTTGAGATATATCAAATGAATATGAAGTATTTACATGTGCTTTGTCTGCTTTTGAGCCTTACTAACAAATGAATTGAAACAACAGTTTTGTACCAGTGACAGATCAGTGTTGCTTCGGTGAAATAAAATAGAGTCATATATCTCTGTTATTTCCTAATTGCACCACACGTGTTCAATGACTACCTGCCCTAAGGAAACAAAAGTCAGAAAGGTTCATTGTATACAGATATACTGTAATCACACACCTACAAAATCAATCCAAATGTCTGACACATACCTGAATAGCTTTAGCAGGGTACAATGATTGTAGATGCTACCATTTGCCATTATATTTCCTCATTTCCCCATGTCATTACCAAGACCAATATTAATAGACATGATGAGTATATATTAATAAGCAATTTTAGGAAAGTATGTTGTTGTAGATGTTTTAACCATATCCCTAACAAGGTTTCCATAGTTACTGTAATAGAATACTGTGATCTCACAGTTTGTATATACTGTAAACAAGGAGGAACTTTTTGAAGGTGAATGTAAGTGTAGTTAATTCCTTTTCCACAGGGATTGGACATTGTTGTGGGTGATAAGGAAGTTTTTAAAGTTAATTTGTAGTTTTAAACAATGAGTCACGGACCTACTGGTGCTTTTCAAATAGCCATTTCAGTTTAAAGGAAAAGGTAATGCACCTCTGAATTGCATACTTGATGCCTAAACCCAGTGCAGTTAAATGG
Source organism: Tachysurus vachellii (assembly GCF_030014155.1). Lineage (NCBI taxonomy): Eukaryota > Metazoa > Chordata > Actinopteri > Siluriformes > Bagridae > Tachysurus > Tachysurus vachellii. The sequence continues at coordinate 17,354,610 of NC_083472.1, forward strand.
AAGGAAGAAAATTTATTTTTCTGCTTGTCCAGTTTCAGCCAGTCACTAGAATTCTCAGACTGTGTGCTGATGTCTCTCACAGCAGTCAAAACTTCCTTGTTCACATTTGGGTCTCAGTGTCTGTGTGTGCTTTAGTGTCACAGATTCTGTTCCTGTACAGGTTCTGTTCACTAGATAATACTGGAAAGGCAGCAATGTGAAAACCAGTGTTCCATAGTTTACCTTTATAGCTATTGCCTTTGAAATAAATCCAAAAGACCTGTCCACATGTATAGTCAATTTTCCCTTTCAGGAAACATAAATAGTCTTTTCTTTCAGGAAACAAAGTGCTTTTGGGCATATTTTTTGAAATTCTACACAATACCAGTTGCTTCTAAGAGAATATAGTACAGTTACTGGGTGTGTCTATGCATTGAATTTCAATGTGGATGTGGAAATTCCAGGTTGTTATGCAATATAATATATAGTTTGCATGCACTTAGGGGTGACAAAAGTTTCTGGTCAAATAAAAGCCCATACTGTACATTATTGTTTCAATTAGATTCATTACCTTAATTACAATGACCTAGCTGTATGTGTGGGTGTGGGTGGGTAGTAGTTTGCCTCAAATTCAAATTATTCCATTAAGACAGTTATGGATAATTCTGCACTCCAATATTTTCACTGTCAATTACCTGAGCAGATACTGATCCAGATATGTTTCTGCATGACAATGCAATTGTGCGCAAATTAAACTACAAGAAAACATGGTTTGTCTGAATGGAAGGACTTGCAAGGAGCCCTGACATCAACACCTCTTAACGTGTTTGGGATGAACTGGAACCCAGACCTTTTTCCCTGACATCAGTTATCGATCTCACTAATGAAGCTCTTGAAGCTGAATGAGTAAATCTCTAAAGCCACAATCCACAGTCTAGTGGAGAGCCTAATCAGAATGTCCTCCCAGAACAATGGAGGTTATTCTAACAACAAATTGTGTGTGGGGTTTGGAATAGGAGTTCAGCAAGCACATATGAGTATGATGGTCAGGAGTCCACATACATTTGGCCATATAGTATATGCTAGTGTCAATGTATATGGCACAGGGTATGCAAATGTTGTTGTTAATTAATAATTCTTTTTAATTCTTTTTACTTTTTTCCAGTTCTCTTGAAGCAGGAGGTTATAATGATGTTTAATTATTAGATGATTTAACTCACTGCTACTTCTACTACAAATAATAATAAGAAGAAGAAGAAGAAGAAGAAGAAGAAGAAGAAGAAGAAGAAGAAGAAGAAGAAGAATGAATGAATGAATGAATGAATGAATGAATGAATAATGCTTTATTTTAATTTTTCACACATCAGGTCACAAGTTACAAAAACAAAAATGTTATTGAAATGCACATAACTTTATTGACTTTATTTTATGTGTTTATAAATGGTATCAATGGTCCTTCATTTATATTCAATTTCACATTTACAAAACTCAGAAACAACAAAAAGAAAATATAGACACATACGTACATTACAAACAGAAACCTTAGACATTTATAAAAAAAAAAAAAGTGGGGGATTTTTAACAGTTCACATGGTTATATTTACATAATACTTTCTCTTTTAGTGTTAGTCTACAGTATAGTTTAAATAATGTTGTTGTATATTTTGATATTGTAGCTTCATTTCTTAGAGCATGCTGTTCTTCACCCTCTCAAAAATCTGCTGCACCTTTGCTGCAGGGACGCAACCTTCACGCAAAATATTTATGGTACCTGAAATACACATCATATTAGTAAGCAGATTAAAAGTATAAAAAAAACCTATGGTAAATTATAGTAAAAAAGTTCCAGGTTACCTTCATCAATTTTAAGGCAGCTGACCACAGTTGACCCTACAAGCTCATTGGAATGGCCATCACACAATACTCCTTGGATCTTGTGTCCAAGGCGGCTGTGAGACAATTAAAAGTGCTTCTGTATGTCTTGATATCATTATCATTAGTTACTGTCAAAACTATTTGCTTGCACAACGGTTTTGATTTTACAGGAAACAGTACAAGTTAGCAAGGAAACGTCTGAGTTTTCATCCAATGTATTTAAAGAGTTCATGTGAATATGACTTTTTTGTGTATTGCAATTTTATGTAGAAAATAATAATAATAAACTATAAAAAGCAGCTTACTTGATAACCATGTCATGATGTGTGCTGTCAGGTTCACCACTTGGGTTTGCAGATGTGATAGCCAATGGTCCGGTGATGTCACACAGGTGGGCAGTGACCGTGTGATCAGGAACACGGATCATTATGCTGTCCTTGGTTCCTACACGATCATATGCAGCCCCCAAACCTTAAGGAACAATAATTTCCGCCAAATTACCCATGAGTTATTACAAAGAAAGATTACCCAGAAAATGTAATAGCATATGCCAATGTTAAAGTCTTACCAAGTTTGAGAAGCCAATCTCCTTTTGGTACAATACAGCTGATGCCTCCTGGATAGACATTTCTCATAAACTCCCAGAGCAAAGGACTAAATGGTGGTTTGGTTGCAACAAGCTGCTCCAGATTAGAGATGCAGATACAAATAGGCTTCTCTGCAGGGCGTTCCTGTAATGTGTAGATTAAGGCATAATTCATTTTTTCTCATGTTCAGCAGATCAAATATAAATTAAGAGGCTCTCAGTACTTACTTTGATATTGTAGATGTTTTCTATCGCTCTTGGATTTTTGCAAGAAGCAGCCAGAGCATAGACAGTATCTGTTGGAATACCACATACACCACTGTTTTCCAGCAATCTGGCAACCTGAAGGAGCCCACTGGTGCCACGAGAGGATGGAGTGGGACATGGAGCTGTAGCAGCAGCTTTTTTCTTATTAATATCATTCTAAAAAGAAAGAACAAGATGGAATAATCAAACCACTTTACACATAATAACTTTTATGTTCCAAACTGATGGAAGTTAATAAATACCTTTATGAGTGCAGGTCCAACTGGTATTATGGTCTTGGAGAATATATAGTTAACAAGTGATGCCAGAGTCCCATATAAGCAAATTATGGCAAATATTGAAAGCATGGCAACTGAAATAGATATAGATTATGGTAATTGGATGTTTAGTTATAGTTGAAAGTTTGTTGATATAAATGATGAGTTGTTTGCTTTGAAACAAAGGTTACCTTCCAACTGGTATGGTAGTCTATTAAGAGTGGAGAGAAGAAGGCACACCACTACGACCTCCATGATAATGGTTAATGCCAGCAAAACAAGATTTCCATAAGCAGCTACAAATGGCAAATATTATTAATTCAAAAGTTGCATACTAGGAATGCAAAAATTATTATAATTAAAATCAGTGCTAATACTTACCAACTAGTATAAGGAAAGCATTAATCACCAAGAATGCAATTGCTCCTGCTGCAATTCCATTTGCTGATGCTGTTGTGAACTGCAGCCGATGTCCTGTAAGGAGACAGTCCAATATTATGCTATTAATATTAGAATGACTTCTCAAATGTATTTAATATTATAGATAAATCTTATCAAATGTTAATAGTGACTGAGTTTAAAAAGTTCAAGATTTACAAAAATACACAGTAACATACCTGCAAATCTGAACCAGGTCCAGATGGCCCAAATAGCCAAGTAGAAGGATGGGATAACCGATCCAAATCTCTGCCCTCCTTGAACCTGTAATCGACTTACATAACCCTGGATGATGGTCCCTGGAATGAAGACCCAGGGTACTGTCAGGTCCAGAAAACTCTGTTGGGGCTGGCTGCTATGAATTGCTGAGAGAGCTGCCACCCCATTGGTGAGGTAAAAGAGAGCATCAGGCAGTTGGGTACCCTTTCCTTGGTGCTGCTCATTTTTAACCTTCCTTAGACAACTAAGGCCACTCTGCAGTCTATCAGTTGAGACAGGCTGGAATCCAACAGGAATTAGTGACTTCTCAGCAATGGTGTTAATGAGACGGGCAAAGGTACCATATAATGAGACAGCCGTGAAAATGGAGCAAGCCACCCCATAAAAGATGTAGTACCTATCAAGAGGAATCTGGGAGATTGTTGAGATTGTCAGCAAAACAAAGATGCCATTGTGCACCAACTCCAGTACGTCCATGTTCAGACTGGCGACGCAAAGGACTAGACCGGCTGCTAGAAAAAACCAGTTTCCAACCATAGCTTGCCTCGCTGTTGCTGCTTCACTCCTTCCAGTCAACACAGATATCACATACTCTTCCCAGGTCTTCACAAGCCAAAAGGTGCAGTGCAGACTAAATTTGGTGGCATGATAGCAATCTTGGCGCAAATAAGCATAGTAACTGGAAAGGAGTTGGGAAGCAGAGTTGATGGATATCCAGATTGCAGATACTGTAATTGATGGGAAGTACCCAAAGGCATAGAAGGCAAATATAAATGGTGATACAGTATCACAGAAGAAGCCTAAGGCCATGGGTTCAGCATATTTGGTGTTCTTCTTTTTCTCCTGACCAATATTCTTGGAGTTGCTGGCACTGGTTGTCCCCAGAAGCAACACGTTAAAGAGAGGGTTACCAAAACCCTTGAGGGCATAGCGTTGGGCCACTCCTTTTATGAGCAGTGCTGCTGAGCCATATATGGCAAAGATCAAAATTAGAAGCTCTAGCACTCCTGATACCACAAGACCCCATCCAGCCACTAGTCCAACGGCTTCAAAAACCAATGTAAAGGATATAGACCCAAATACAAAGGGCATAATGTAGTTAACTGTTGCTGAGCAGAATGCCAACAGTAAGGAGAGCAAGATGTAGGGTACTAGGCCTGCTATGGCTGACTCCTTGATGTATGTTGTAATGACGGTCTCGTTAACAGTTGAAGCATTTAAGTAAATGTTCCCCAGTGTACTATTTATCATGGTGCTGTTTATATTTTGCTGATTTGCTCCAAGAAATATTCTTGTTGCACCATAACTTCCCCAAAGTGCTGCATAGCCAATGAAAGATGTGCCACTAAGATGATCATATTTACGGAAGGACAACAAACCAGCAATCAATTGGCACACTCCACCAATCAGAATCAGATGAACACCTAAACAAAGGGATATTTGATATTTTAGGTGTATATTTTTTTGTAATGATATCTACTATTTATATTTCACATAACACAACAGATAAATATGAAAGGCACCATAATTATTAAAATTAATGTGTACCTTATTTACTTGGAATTATATAATGCAATAGATAATAATAGAGATAATTAGAGTAATTATTTACATTTCAAATCATTAAATTAGTACGCTAGGATTGACAGTGCTTAAGTCATAAATGGCTTGGGTTAAACCAGAATTGCTCTATGGGTTAGGTGTGGATATACAAATAAATTCCAGGAAAACAACGAGACCTGCGAGGATGTTCTCCACTCCGAATGCTGGAATTCCAGTTCTGGCCCCATGGAAGTTCTGCAGAAGTACTAAGAATGCACTTATGCCATTGGACAAAAAGCCGAGCACACCAGGCTCACTGTAGAAGCTGGCAGGAAACCCGCTTGCTGATGCCATTAGATCTGTTAACCTTAGATGATAAGGATATGGTCAGATTTCAAGTATTTCAGTAAGAAATGGTTAAATCACATATCATATATTTATATACAACATGTTGTGATAGAATTTCTGAAAGAAATGGATTCCTAAAATATCATGTACACATATAGTAATTAATAATGTAACGTCATTGGGTAAGTGAAATATCATTAATAAATTATTTGACCAGGATAGGTTTCTTTTCCTCTGAAATTCATGTATCAGGAAAGTGTACAGTACCATTCCTTTTCTGTCACTGACTCTCTGCATTACTGCTCTGCCCAAAGCATGTAAATCAGACAGTCAGTCATAGGCTATTCACCGGTCTATTTCATTTCTCACCCCACCTCTGCTCTGAGTTTACACAGGCGCTCTGTTTAGCAACCAGTTGAGTGAAACCAGGGGCAGCTCTGGGGCAGAGCAGAGATTGTCATACTGATACTGACTCTGTAGCTCCACATATAGGCAAAGGATAACATTGCTTCTTTTTGTAAAACTCTAATTTGTTCACTGTAGGCTGACAGTTAAATGTATGATGAAGAGGTCAGTTTCCAAAAATTCACCCAAAGCTGGCTCAATACCAGTGCATGATGAAGTGGGCCCAATGTGGCACCTTGGTAAGACTAATTTAATTCTCTTAGACTTTAAAGAAAATATTGATGACTATAATAAGACACATTATAAAATCATACATGACAGATCAAAGCTTCACGTACCTGCTGAAGGCCTGTAGTATCGGAACTATTGGATGGCAGTGGGAAGATGCTTTTTGTTTATAAGTAACATGCTTTGGTGGAGTAGGAGGAGCTTGAAGGCACCTAAACCAATCGTTTGTCTTATATTCATGGATGACGTCATTGGCCGAACGTGAAGACAATAAGCTTCCGGCTCAGATCAAAATAAATCCCACCCATGATGCTAAAAAAAGGTTTTGGAAGTTCCAGGCTTGCCTCAGTTGAGACCATCATGGTATATAAAGAGAATATGAAGACTCACCTGAGTAGCAAGAGAATCATCTACAAAACACTTTCTGCACAGAGACAGAAGAGCACATAAGGGTCCTTCAACTTGACGTCCACAGAAATCTTCAACACTCAGAGACACAATATGCTTTCCACAATGCAGGTAATTTGACCTTTTTTACTTTTAAACTGTGATCTTTCAATATATATTTGTGCAACCTGTTTATTTTATGCTTTATTATATTAATCTGCAATGTTACTTATGATGCTCTGAGCCCTAAATGTTGATATATTGCCAGTTTCTTCATCTCTTGCGAAACAAATTTACATGTATACATGTTCTCTCTGAGATTACATAGAAATTTATACTTGTAATATGTAATCTAAAAAGTTTGAATCTAATCAGCTAGAACATAAATAGCTGGATTATACAGAAAGAAAAATGACTTTTGGGGCATCAGCTGTACTTCAAATTTGGTGGAAAAAAGAACAAGGCACATCCCTTGTCTTAATGTTGTACACCTAGATTTTACATGACTGATTTCTTACATTATCTAGAAACTGACCAGACAAGTGTCAACCCTGTCTGCAGTCAGAAGACTCCATAAACCTGCAATAAATGGTGAGCCAGTTCTACTTATTGCATTTTTTTTTATATTTGTCACACAGGGCTAAGATTTAAATTAGCTGGTTGTACCAAGATATAATCTATTGATCAATGTGAGCATTCCATTCTTCAACCTGTGTTTTCAGTCAAGGAGCAGCCCAAACCTGAGGAGACTATAACCAGTAGCTTTGGCAAATTCATCCAGAGTGTGCAGCCAAAGCATCTGTCGCCAGTCGTACTCCAGAGAAGCAAACGAATGGTGCTGGACAGCATTGGTGTAGGGCTGCTGGGCAGCACCACTGAAGTGTTTGATCTGGTACTTCAGCATTGCCAGGTAATTTATACTTTACTTTACTCCTACCACCCTATTTGACTTTAATATGTATGTGCTTCGTCTAGACTCTAAAGTTATTTGCAACCTTCCAAGATCAAACCCTCATTTGCACAGAAGCAGTGCTGTAGTCAATGCTTACACAAAGTCTGTCCTGAATTTCGGCCCAGTGCAGTATGTGTAGCAGCAAGCATTCAAATGACCCTCCTTTTTCCTTTTTCTCCAAAAGCACATGTACGCTCCCGATGACATCAGTTTTGTCTACGGGCGCAGTGGGACCAAGCTTTCCCCAACTCTGGCTGCCTTAGTTAATGGAGTAGCAGTAAGTATTCCTATTCATACTGTGTTGTTTATATAGATTTTTACATCTTTCAAACAAGGACTATTTAACAAAGGAATAGTTTACTTTTCTTAGAAATAATCACTGATCTCTATGGTGTCACTGTCACTGAAATCACTGTGGTTTCTGTCACTTTCATTTTCACTACTTGCCTCAATTGGACAGAATGTGAAAAAGTACTGTATAAAAGAAACTCTGTATAAGAAGTTCTGTATTTGCCTTTTCCAAACCAGACAGTCAAAAATAAGTCAAAACATGTACCCACTAAGCACCATATAATTAAAGCAATGCACCAGCCATCGTTGATTAGCTGATCTTCCTCAGGTTCATTCCATGGACTTTGACGATACCTGGCACCCTGCAACTCATCCCTCTGGTGCAGTGCTTCCCGCTCTTCTTGCCATTTGTGACATGCTGTCCCAAAACAGCAAACCGAGTGGTCTAGACTTACTGATGGCCTTCAACATTGGCATTGAGGTCCAAGGTCGCTTGATGAGATTCTCCAATGAGGCTCAGAACATTCCCAAGAGGTGAGAATTGTCTCTAAAGCACACACGGTTCTCCATACAACACCATAAAACAAGGGTGAGCAACCATCATAACAGGATACCTCAGTGTTCTAAAATAGTCTCAAAATGAGTAATAATAATAATACTAAATGCTGAAATATTCTTAGGGTAGTCTCAACAGAACAGTCACTGTGGTAAACAACATATGTATTCTCCAAGCATTTACGGAGATGGGAGAGGCTGTGCTAACAGAATTTACACTGAAAGGAAGTTATGATGAAATCATTTACACAGGTGTTCATACAAACCACTTCTGTTTGTACTGCCCTATTAGTGATGTTTTTACTCCCAGATTGGGATGAAATGACTAATAATTTGTTATTTCCCTTAAATGTTCTTTAAACAGAAACACCTGTGCCATTTCAATGATGTTTGTTGATGTATGTGGTTATTAAGTAATAGGACTGTTATTATATGAATTGATATCAAAATTCATTAAAAAAGTACTGTCTTTGTTTTTATCCTTATCCTTTTGCATTCTTATGGGTTTTTTAACCCACATAATCTCATTAGAAATTTGTATTAATTCAAATGAATGTAATTCATCATCAAAATATCATTCATATCAATAAAAAGGGTTAAGTTATTTAAATATAACCTTAACCTATCTAACTGTTTATACAATTTGAGTTGTATAAATTTATATGACTATGCTAAATTGAGAAGACAATATATGTATAATAATATAAATAATATCTGTAAATATCCCACCTGAGGCTAAATATTTTCCATTTGTTCCTCACTTTTCAGGATTTGGATAGGAATTTCATATTCTGATCTTCTTTTTTATTTCTTTCTGAAGGTTCCACCCCCCTAGTGTTGTAGGGACACTGGGCAGTGCTGCTGCCTGTGCCCGGCTACTTTGCCTCAACCATAATCAGAGCAGCCATGCCTTGGCCATCGCTGCCTCTTTAGCAGGGGCCCCAATGGCCAATGCTGCCACTCAGTCCAAGCCACTGCACATTGGCAATGCCTCTCGTCTGGGCCTTGAAGCTGCCTTGTTGGCCTCTCGTGGGCTGGAAGCAAGTCCCCTGGTCTTAGATGCAGTACCTGGGGTAGCTGGCTTCAGTGCTTTTTATGAAGACTACATCCCAAATCCAATGATGTCCCCTGAAGAGGGGGGCCACACATTTCTTCTTGAGAAACAAGACATTGCCTTCAAGAGGTTTCCAGCCCATTTAGGAATGCACTGGGTCTCTGATGCTGCTGCCCATGTCCACAAGGCTTTGCTGGATCTTTCTGGAGGAGTCATCTCCACTAGCTCAGTGCAGGAAATCCTGCTACGTGTTCCACACTCTAAGTATATTAATCGGCCTTTCCCAGAGTCAGAGCACCAGGCGCGTCACTCCTTCCAGTTCAATGCTTGCACCACTCTGCTCGATGGCCAGGTAACAGTGCAATCCTTTCAGCCTGAAGCACTATTCAGACCAGAGCTTCATGCCCTGCTCTCTCGTGTACAAGTAGAGCACCCCCAGGACAATCCAGCCAACTTTGACTGCATGTATGGTGAGGTGCAGGTCACTTTGGTAAGTGGCATTGTTTTACGCGGCCATTGTGACACCTTCTATGGCCACTGGAGGAAACCACTGAGTGATGAGAGTCTACACAAAAAGTTCCGCAGCAATGCAAGCACAGTGCTGGCACCTGAGAGGGTAGATGGGCTCATAGAAGCTGTGGATCAATTGGAGTTCCTGTCTGACTGCAAACCACTGCTAGCTCAGCTGCAATAAACAGCTTCTTTATGTTAGCCTGAAGCAATGACTGTACTGTCTAGTGAAAGACACATAAATAGAAAGAAAATATATGACAATTGTTTGTCAAAATAAGTTTTTTTTTGCAGACCATGTTTGTTTTCTCTTTTAATTTGTTGTGTATGAAACATACTATACTAATGAAAATGTAGCTGACTGCAGCTGTTAAACTGAAACTGAAAAACAGTGAGTCATAAATTACTGTAATTTACTGAGAAGTGAAATCAAATGTAGATAACTATATTTGCAATACTGTCTAACTATATAACATATTACAAACAGCTTTGTTTGTGAGTTTTCTATTTATCCTTTGTATTACTTTGTTATTATGATATTATTTTATTTGTTTGTAATATGGCAACAGACAAATGAATAAAAAAAAAATATTTAAATCCACTTGTTACTTCGATATATATGATGGAAATGATATATAGTAAGATCATTTTATTATTAATAAAATTAAAAACATATACATAAACAACTACTACAAAACAACTACTATTTCTCACCCAATAAAATCCCCAAATAAAAATTTGTAATGTACTGAAAAGTGAAAAAACCTAAATAACTTTTTATATTTAAAAAATGTAATTCCTTGTATCTTTATTGTGCACATGTACTGTACACCTGTACAACAATGCAATGAAAATTTGAGTTCTCTCTTCTCCAACAAAGATAGAAATGAAAATTTCTGACAATGTGCAAATAATAGATTAAATATCTACATTTTACTTGAGCCTACTCATATAGTGTAGTCTACAAGCATTTCTAGTTTCCCTTAGAGTAAAAAGTTAGAGCAGTTCCCAAACACGAAAAAAGAGGAAATGTTCAAACAGTGACCAGTGTTCATGCAGTGACCACAGACGAGAAAAGAAAATGTTTCCATAGACACCGCAGTTTGTTGAAAACAGATTGCTAAGTAATTTCCAGTTAAACTTGTACATAAACATGAACATCCTCATGTTTTATACTAGGTGGCATTAAACTGCCATGAAATGAATACACTTCGACACAGCCTTTTGAGCAAAGTGTCATATTCATTATCTAGTCACTTTCTGCAGAGCAGCCAAAGAATGGATCAAAATGTTAGAAAATTAGCATTTTTAGCAAAGCATGGAAATGCAGGCATTTAAAATTCACTTAATCTGAATTCTAAAAAGTAACAACAATATCAAATACATTTTAAAGAAGCTGTACTCCATGCAATTGGAACACAATTTTGATTTGAGAGACTGATGGATCAGATGAAGGAGTGTGTTTGGGATTTCTCTGTACTATACACATTCAAAAGCAGGTTACACCAGCTAAGTTAGTCTACTGATAAATGCAATAAAGTTCAATTATCAACACACCTAAAAATAAGACTACAAAGATGACACATTACTACCAACTTCAGCTAAATGCAAGATTCATACAAAATATGCCATAAAAAAAATAATACCCATTTGATTTTATTTCTAAAAACATGATAAAACAACAAATCGTTTTTTACACTTTTTGATCAGAAACTGAAGACACAAGTATTATAAGGGGTTTAAAAAACCTAAGCATAAACATAACAGGAATAAAAAACTGGATCAGACTTTCTGATGATTCTGTCTATTTGTGTGTGAAATATTGAGGTAGTGATAAAAGAAAAATGATGTAGTGTTGAATACAGGGAGCCAGTTTAACAATAGCCATTGAATAACCCAATAGCCATGGAATAACCCAAGCCTCCATGTGGCAAATACGCCTGGTGTCAAGTTACGTTTCAGTCTTTTCTTTGAGTTTTTATGTTTTAATGGTTTAATATGACACATATAAAGTAAAGCATTTCTGGCTATATACGGGGCTATGGAAATACATGTTTTTTTCTGAAACATTCACAAGAAGAAGTTAGATTATTCAGATTAAAACCTTGCCTCACAAGATTTAACTTTTAATTATACAAAAAAATGTTTGAGACATTAGTCATGCAATGAGCTCTATAGTCCTTTTTTCCTGCTTCCAAATAATACTTTTTAGCAATATAGTGGAAAGAATATACTACCCATGTTTGCTCATACAAAGCACAATACTGTCATTGTCTTACACAAAAAAACCCATATCTTTATGTCTTTTTCTAAGCAGAATGTTTCCCCATACCTCTGCCCTGAATGCGTTACTTTCTTTCAATGGACATGATTGTTAAACACAAACAGAGTGAAGTATTGTCATACCAAATATTGTTCTTGAGTGTCATACAGTGTCATTCTTAATGATTCAACCAATATATTTATACAACTGTTATACAGCTTATTTATGTGCCATTTTAACATGAGAATAAAAGACTTGTTATTTTATAAGCATGTTTAAAATAGGGTTTATCTAAGGTTAATAAAATTAAATTGATTTTTAAAAAGGATATCATTAGATTTTCTTATAGAATATATTTATTTAAAATGTATGAACAACACATGGTCTAAAACCTGTTAAGGAAACAACCATATAGAGTTGTAATAACAACTCTGTAATTCTGTAATTGTGAATGTATTTCTAAAAAAATGTTTAAAGTATGACACGTTGTTTATTATTTGTTTAATGGTTTACTGAGGATCTATTGAACTTTTACAATAAAAGGAAGTTCTTGGGTGAAAAACCTTTGTATCACCTCACATCATTTGCTTCTATAAACACATCAGTTCCTTGTTCCTTATAAAGAAGATTAGTTAATGAAGTCATTAAATACTTTTGTTATGGTTGTTATATAACATGATTCTGTAAAATATTACCCAGATGTAATGAACCTGAAATCCAAACACCTTTACGGTTTCCGGATTGTTTCTGATAAATTTGTACTTAACTGAGAATGTTTAGCAATTCTGCTTCTAGAAAACATTTCTTTGATGCAATACTAAGAAATGTTCCAAAAATAATTCCAAATAAGTGAAATAAAACACATTTAAAATGTCATCATTTAACACGTCTAGCATTACAAATGTAGTATTTGGAACAGTAGTTCCAACCCTTACTAATCCTAAGGCCCTTGCGATCACAATGGAAGGTATTGTGCCTAGTTGAAAAAGGGAAAAATACTATACTATACTTCTTCATTTCATCATTTCAAACAACAATATAAGAATGGCTCTGTTAAAGGAGCCAACTGTATAAGTTAAATAAGAAAGTGACTTTGTTTACACTTCAATCCAATTGTTTTTATTCTGTAATCATATTGACTCACATACAGTACAGTATACACAGTGGCTGTAATAGAATGCGGCATGGTATTTGCATGCAGCAGCCGCTCGGGATCCAAAATGCTGATATTCTTATTTTTAGCCTGACATTTTTAGTTCTGAGTTGTTGTATGTAGCTCTAGGTCTTAACGTAGCACCAGGGTCCTGGTGGAATGATGCTTCATTTCACAATGTTTAAAATGAAAATATAAGCTTGACAACTTGACTTGACTCTAATAGATATATTGTACATGCTGTGCATACTGTATTGTAAAGGCAAATGTAAGTTGCTGAGCAATATATGGAGATATCATTTGGGATATTTTTAGTTAAGGGATTCTCAGCCGGTGAAGAAAACTAGTTTCGGGTTTTGAAATTAAAAGCAGTGATTACTTTTGCTTTTTTATCCGTAACTTATTTTGCAAATTATATTGGACTTTTCCTCAGTTCAATACAATGTGATATTCTGTGTAGATTTGTCAAATAAAATGGAAAATGTAAATAGTAATAAAACAGTCATATAAAATTAAATAAAACAGTAAAATGATCATGGGTACTGCTGTTAAGCTCCAGCTGTGACTGAATATGAATAAGGAACTAGACTTTGATGCGGAACTGCAGGATGAGCGCCCGTGATCCTTCCTCAGAAGAATGTTTCAATATGTTGATCTACAGTAGTTAAAGACTTACAAAGTGAAGCATCTACTTTACCTGCCTAAAATACCACCAATTATGAAAAGGTATGTTTAGGTTATGAGATAAAGTTCTGTTAATGAAGATAATTATTTAACATCAACTGGCTGTATTACAATTGGAAATACCTCTCTCACTCTCTCACTCATTTTCTACCGCTTATCCGAACTACCTCGGGTCACGGGGAGGCGTCATCGGGCATCAAGGCAGGATACACCCTGGATGGAGTGCCAACCTATCGCAGGGCACACACATACTCTCATTCATTCATGCAATCGCACACTACTGTTAGTTTTAATTTTTGATTACTTTTAAAATAAGAAATTTCTTTACTGTCATTTGAAGGAACTGTTGGCTGGTTATTGTTGTGTAACCATGTATGATTATTGGTTAATATGCTATAAATTGTTTTGTTGTTTAAAGCCAAATGTTCAGTTACACAATGATTGTTTTTCAGTTTATTCTATTTAATAAAATACAAAAATGCTGACAGGGCAAAACAGGTAATTATGCATAATCCTATAGAATTAAATCAAATATTATTGAAAGAGATATTTCAAATGGAAGTGTCGGTACCAAATACTGTACCAAAAAATCATTCTAAAACAGAGATTTCAGTTTTGCCACTTATCATTTAAATGTATACATGTGTCATTTAAATGTATAAATATAGGGTTAGAATTAAATCAACAAGATGAGTAAATACATTTTAAATGGCTGTAATAATAATAATAATAATAATAATAATAACAATAATAATCATCATCATCATCATCATCATCATTTATTATTAAACAACAATAATAGGGGGACAATAGGTGGTTTGCCTCACACCTCCAGGGTTGGGGTTTGATTATTGCCTCTGCCATGTGTGTGGAGTTTGCATGTTCACCCTGTGCCTCGGGGGGCTCCTTCAAGGTACTCCTGTTTCATCTCCAGTCCAAAAACTTGTTCTGCTAACTGATCTTTAATTGTCTGTAGTGTGTGAGTGTGTGAGCAACTGTGTTCTGCGATAGACTGACATCCTGTCCATCCTGTCGGTGTACTCTGCATTGTGCCCCAAGTCTCCTCAGATAGGCTTAAGGTTCACTGTGACTCAGCAGTATAAGAGATTTAGAGAACAAATGGATGGATAATTAAAAAAGAAATAATTAAAATGAAATAAATAATTAAAATGAAATACTACTACTACTACTACTACTAATAATAATAATAATAATAATAATAATAATAATAATAATAATTAAAGCTGCAAGCAGCATTTCCCGGGTTCAAGCGTTTAAGGCCTTTAGGGAGTTTAAGGCCTTAAAGGATTTTCACATACACAAAGTATGTGAGTTACAGAGGGTGGCACCCGCTCCTAACCTAGTGTCTCTAATACAGAAAATCTTACCAACGTGTTGCACAATATATGTCATGTGAAGTACTCACCTGTCCAGTTTTCCCTAAAATAAACAAAGTCATATCCATAAAGCAAAGAAACACAAGCATCCAGATGCAGAACGAGTGACTCGCAAGTCACATACACAAAGTGACCCTCAAGTCACATACACAAAGTGACCGGCAAGTCACATACACAAAGTGACCCTCAAGTCACATACACAAAGTGACCAGCAAGTCACATACACAAAATAACTAAGAAATTGGGATACATAAACAGTCTGACATACTAAAACCGAATGATCAACAATAGAGCCCTCTAACAAATTAGCACACATCTTTCTCCTTCTGTTTCTGTCTCTGATTCTGATTCTAATTCTGATTCTGATTCTGGTTGATTGGTGGATCGACAGGTGATGTCACACAGGATAATGAAGATTGACAGGAGATGTCCAATGGTAGGGATCTGAAAGGTTTTGGGGCCCCTTAAGGACCCTGAATCAAAATTTTGACTTTTTTCGATAATTATTGACATTGAGACTCTAGGGAATATTACTGCACTGGATCGGTCTCGATCAGGCGAAAAACCTAGGACTAGTTCGCAAAAGTAGGTTACGGACAAAATGCACTATAGCGAAAAAATGTTATGGCGGAAATGAAATCGGAGATATACGCTTTTAAAGTCATGAGCCAAGGATTCCAATGATATAAAGCACTTGAGATTTGGACATAGGGGTTTTAGGGGTTTAGGGGTTATGGGCACAAATGCGTTGAGGGGCGCTGAAGCGCCCCAAATTGGCCGATTCTGCTGAGTTTTTGGCCCTGAGTAACTGTGACCAGCACTACCATCTGACCAAGTTTGAGCTCTCTAGGCCTTACGGTTTGGGCTGCACGATCATTTGTAGGGCGGAATAATAATAATAATAATAATAATAATAATAAAAATCTGAGCAAATACAATAGTGTTCCAGCGCTTCGCGCTTGAACCCTAATAATAATAAGAAGAAGAATAATAATAATTAAAGCTGCAAGCAGCATTTCCCGGGTTCAAGTGTTTAAGGCCTTTAGGGAGTTTAAGGCCTTAAAGGATTTTCACATACACAAAGTGACCCGCAAGTTACAGAGGGTGGCACCCGCTCCTAACCTAGTGTCTCTATACAGAAAAGCTTACCAACGTGTTGCACAATATATGTCATGCGAAGTACTCACCTGTCCAGTTTTCCCTAAAATAAACAGTCATATCGGTGAGTCTACAATCCTCGTGCGAAGCAAAACGTCTCTGTTTTGCCTTTTATTCAGTTATCACATTCACTGAGTGTGCGAGTGAGTATGTGAGTGTGCGAGTGTGAGTGAGTGTGTGTAAATGTGTGTGTAAATGTGTGTGTAAGTGTGTGTGTTCCTCGTATGTGAAAACATACTTGGCAATAAAGACCTTTCTGAATCTGATTCTGATTCTGATTCTGAGACTTTGCCTTACGAGTCAGCACAAAATTGGGTTTTTGGACTGTTGGTGGCGCTAGAGGGCTTTTTTAAAAAGGGCTGTTTTTAGTGATTTTTCTGTTATAGCGCCACCCAGTGGCCAATCGCCACGGTTTTTGAACTGTGACCTCAGCTTGACCTCTTTCACATGTGTCCCAGGTTTGGTGTTGATAGCTCATTTAGTTCTTGAGTTATTGACATTTTAGTAAAACTGGCTCCTCACAGTCCAAACGTTTTGGGGCCCCTTAAGGACCCTGAATCAAAATTTCGACTTTTTTTCGATAATTATTGACATTGAGACTCCAGAGAATATTACTGCACTGGATTGGTCTCAATCAGGCGAAAAACCTAGGACTAGTTCGCAAAAGTAGGTTTCGGACAAAATGCGCTATAGCGAAAAAATTTTCAGGGAGGAAATGAAATCGGAGATATACGTTTTTTAAGTCATGAGCCAAGGATTTCAATGATATAAAGCACTTGAGATTTGGACATACGGTACGGTTTAGGAGTTATGGGCACAAACGCGTTGAGGGGCGCTGAAGCGCCCCAGATTGGCCGATTTCGCTGAGTCCTTGGCCCTGAGTAACTGGGACCAGTACTACAATCTGACCAAGTTTGAGCTCTCTCGGCCTTACGGTTTGGGCTGCACGATCGTTTCTAGGGCGGAATAATAATAATAATAATAATAATTAAAGCTGAAAGCAGCATTTCCCGGGGTTCAAGCGTTTAAGGCCTTTAGGGAGTTTAAGACCTTAAAGGATTTTCAAAACTTTAAAGCCTTTCAAGACTTTAGGGCCTTTCAAGACTTTAGGGCCTTTCAAGACTTTAGGGCCTTTCAGGCTTTTAAAGACAAGTGGAAACAGATTTGATGTTTTCTAGACTTTACGCATCTAGATCAATTATGAAAAAGACCATTTATAGCTAATGCAATCCATTGGAAGTATATGGTTTATATATCTTTTCAACAATTATAGTGCACATCACATTATTCACTTATATTATACAGGTCACTTGTATTACACTGCTCATTTACATTACACAGCTAACTTGCATCACACAGCTCACTTTCATTACACAGGTTACTTATATAACACTGCTCAGTTTCATCACAGTGCACACTTTCATGGTATAGCTCACTGGCATCGCACAGCTCACTGGCATCACACAGCTTACTTGCATCACACAGCTCACTTGCCTCACACAGCTCACTTGCCTCACACAGCACACTTGCATCACACTGCTCACTTGCATCACACTGCTCACTTGCATCACACTACTCATTTATGTCACATTACTCAATTAACACACATTACTCACTCCATTATTTGTAACCTATATGCAGTTACATCAGTAATGGAAAAGCCCATTTACAGCCAACGCAGTCCATTGAAAATACATGGTGTGCAGCTTTTTGCCAATTACAGCGCCACCTATCGTCCGATCAAGATAGAACTTGGCATGATTGTTAAAGGTCATATGTCACATGTGCTCAATGAGGGTCGTATAAATTAGACTTTTCGTTCATGAGTTATAGACTTTGAATTATTTTTTGCCACGCCAATTCCATAAATAATCCTTTAATGGCAAGCCAAAGGATAAAGTTCGACTTTTTTTATTATTGACAATAAGAATCCAGAGAATATTACTGCACTGGATTGGTCTAGATCAGGCGAAAAACCTAGGACTAGTTCGCAAAAGTATGTTTTTCACTTGATCAAGAATAATTAATGAACAATTTGATTGACAGCATTGGTCCAAGAGGCAAAGTTGTTCATCATGTGGAGACTTATCAAATGATATCAATATTGTGTGTATTTATTAAGCACTACGTGATTACAGTGGTGTAAAACTCTTTAGTGCCAACTAGTGGCCGATTTCTTTCAAATTTCTTACAGACCTCTAGGACCACGTGTCAAACATGCCCACCGAGTTTCATTCCGATAGGTCTCCATTAACCTTGTCTAATTGGTGCTCAAACTTCATTGGCCGATGGCGGCCATGTTTTTTGAGACACACCAATGTCCTTACATACACTCAAGGCACCTTGGACAAAGACACTGCACACCACGTTTGAAGTCAATCGGACAAACGCTCGCATAGTTAGAGGTGTTTTTAGTGATTTTTCTGTCATAGCGCCACCAAGTGGCCAATCGCCACGGTTTTTGACCTGTGACCTCAGTTTGACCTCTTTCATATGCGTCCCAAGTTTGGTGTTGATAGCTCATTTAGTTCTTGAGTTATTACCATTTTAGTAAAACTGGTTCCTCCCAGTCTGAACATTTTGGGGCCCCCAACTGGCCGATTTCACTGAGTCCTTGGGCCTGAGTAACTGTGACCAGTACTACCATCTGACCAAGTTTGAGCTCTCTAGGCCTTACGGTTTGGGCTGCACAATCGTTTGTAGGGCGGAATAATAATAATAATAATAATAATAATAATAATAAAAATCCTACCGAATACAATAGGTTTCCAGCGCTTCGCGCTTGAACCCTAATAATAGCCTTTGTGCATGGGGCATTGTTATGCTGGAACATGTTTTGCCTCCTTTAGTTCCCTTAATGTTACATCCTACAAATAATCTAGAATATTGTGTATCTTTTGTACAAAACAGTTTGGAGAAGGCCAACATATGAGTGTGATGGTCATGTCTTGGCATATATTGGCCATGAAAATAGCATACTTATTACAATATTTATTTCTCAATGCCAACAGTCTAGCAGTTCAGTTGATAATAGTAGTGATAATATGACAATATATAAAATAATCTAATTAAAACCTATTAATAAAGGTAAGTAACAATCAAGAAAATCTCATTTTATTAACGTTTTTCTCCCAAAATATTGACAGTATTTCCAATAGAAATATTGATGCCAACTCCTTTTGGAAAAATTATTCTTTTTGCTTGGTGTCCTGCTTCAGTGCTCAGATTCCCCTACAATGTGAACATTAAAAATCTTAAACAAAACATTGTGAAATGTGTGAAAAGAAACCTGTAATGCTAAGACTGGGGTTGATATAGAATGGAAATATAATAACTTTATAACATTATGTGTCTGGTACAAGGAAAACAAGCTACAAGGTATAGTGAGAGGGTAAAGGTGATATAATGGATAAACATCAGGCATGACATCATGCATGTGTAGAATACACAAAGAACCAGGAAGCTATTGTGTAAGCAGTTATTGTAACAGTTTCGAGACGTACTGTAATAGCATGAAAATGTGAGGCATGAGACCACATCATGGAACTCAGCATCCTGGAAAAACCGCTGTTTGAGCACATACCACAGAGCCAGAGCACAAACCCTGCAGCCTCTTCCACACAGAAACACACACGCACACAGAAACACACATGACTGTAATAGATATGGTTACTGACACCATTTGGAGTTTACACTGAACACCTTGACGATGATGAACGAAAACAATATTCAAATTTAACACACACCAATTAAAGCTCTAAACAGTTTTGATTGATTTAATAAGCATAATTAAAAGCAATTATTTACTTCTAAAATAGATCATAAAGTGAAATAATAATAATAATAATAATAATAATAATAAAAATCTGAGCAAATACAATAGTGTTCCAGCGCTTCGCGCTTGAACCCTAATAATAATAAGAAGAAGAATAATAATAATTAAAGCTGCAAGCAGCATTTCCCGGGTTCAAGTGTTTAAGGCCTTTAGGGAGTTTAAGGCCTTAAAGGATTTTCACATACACAAAGTGACCCGCAAGTTACAGAGGGTGGCACCCGCTCCTAACCTAGTGTCTCTATACAGAAAAGCTTACCAACGTGTTGCACAATATATGTCATGCGAAGTACTCACCTGTCCAGTTTTCCCTAAAATAAACAAAGTCATATCGGTGAGTCTACAATCCTCGTGCGAAGCAAAACGTCTCTGTTTTGCCTTTTATTCAGTTATCACATTCACTGAGTGTGCGAGTGAGTATGTGAGTGTGCGAGTGTGAGTGAGTGTGTGTAAATGTGTGTGTAAATGTGTGTGTAAGTGTGTGTGTGTTCCTCGTATGTGAAAACATACTTGGCAATAAAGACCTTTCTGAATCTGATTCTGATTCTGATTCTGAGACTTTGCCTTACGAGTCAGCACAAAATTGGGTTTTTGGACTGTTGGTGGCGCTAGAGGGCTTTTTTAAAAAGGGCTGTTTTTAGTGATTTTTCTGTTATAGCGCCACCCAGTGGCCAATCGCCACGGTTTTTGAACTGTGACCTCAGCTTGACCTCTTTCACATGTGTCCCAGGTTTGGTGTTGATAGCTCATTTAGTTCTTGAGTTATTGACATTTTAGTAAAACTGGCTCCTCACAGTCCAAACGTTTTGGGGCCCCTTAAGGACCCTGAATCAAAATTTCGACTTTTTTTCGATAATTATTGACATTGAGACTCCAGAGAATATTACTGCACTGGATTGGTCTCAATCAGGCGAAAAACCTAGGACTAGTTCGCAAAAGTAGGTTTCGGACAAAATGCGCTATAGCGAAAAAATTTTCAGGGAGGAAATGAAATCGGAGATATACGTTTTTTAAGTCATGAGCCAAGGATTTCAATGATATAAAGCACTTGAGATTTGGACATACAGTACGGTTTAGGAGTTATGGGCACAAACGCGTTGAGGGGCGCTGAAGCGCCCCAGATTGGCCGATTTCGCTGAGTCCTTGGCCCTGAGTAACTGGGACCAGTACTACAATCTGACCAAGTTTGAGCTCTCTCGGCCTTACGGTTTGGGCTGCACGATCGTTTCTAGGGCGGAATAATAATAATAATAATAATAATTAAAGAACTTCAGATAACTTCTTAGACAGAAACAGCCCTTATATTTAAAATAGACTATTCTCTTATTATTATGAATTATTTCATTGAAAAGAAATATTATGAATATGTTCATATATGTTAGAATTATGTTTCAGTGGAAACATTAAAATGACAAAAGTGTAACTTGCTTTGGTCTCTGATATTTATTTCAGGTTTTTAAAAGCCAGTCAGTTGTAGTAAATCAGCTGTAAAACCTGCAGATATGACTCTTCATTGTCACACTCTTCATTGAGAAAATGTTCTCTGTGCTGTTCTCTCTTATCCTCACACAGCTCACTTGCCTCACACAGCACACTTGCATCACACTGCTCACTTGCGTCACACTGCTCACTTGCATCACACTACTCATTTATGTCACATTACTCAATTAACACACATTACTCACTCCATTATTTGTAACCTATATGCAGTTACATCAGTAATGGAAAAGCCCATTTACAGCCAACGCAGTCCATTGAAAATACATGGTGTGCAGCTTTTTGCCAATTACAGCGCCACCTATCGTCCGATCAAGATAGAACTTGGCATGATTGTTAAAGGTCATATGTCACATGTGCTCAATGAGGGTCGTATAAATTAGACTTTTCGTTCATGAGTTATAGACTTTGAATTATTTTTTGCCACGCCCATTCCATAAATAATCCTTTAATGGCAAGCCAAAGGATAAAGTTCGACTTTTTTTATTATTGACAATAAGAATCCAGAGAATATTACTGCACTGGATTGGTCTAGATCAGGCGAAAAACCTAGGACTAGTTCGCAAAAGTATGTTTTTCACTTGATCAAGAATAATTAATGAACAATTTGATTGACAGCATTGGTCCAAGAGGCAAAGTTGTTCATCATGTGGAGACTTATCAAATGATATCAATATTGTGTGTATTTATTAAGCACTACGTGATTACAGTGGTGTAAAACTCTTTAGTGCCAACTAGTGGCCGATTTCTTTCAAATTTCTTACAGACCTCTAGGACCACGTGTCAAACATGCCCACCGAGTTTCATTCCGATAGGTCTCCATTAACCTTGTCTAATTGGTGCTCAAACTTCATTGGCCGATGGCGGCCATGTTTTTTGAGACACACCAATGTCCTTACATACACTCAAGGCACCTTGGACAAAGACACTGCACACCACGTTTGAAGTCAATCGGACAAACGCTCGCATAGTTAGAGGTGTTTTTAGTGATTTTTCTGTCATAGCGCCACCAAGTGGCCAATCGCCACGGTTTTTGACCTGTGACCTCAGTTTGACCTCTTTCATTAATAATAGCCTTTGTGCATGGGGCATTGTTATGCTGGAACATGTTTTGCCTCCTTTAGTTCCCTTAATGTTACATCCTACAAATAATCTAGAATATTGTGTATCTTTTGTACAAAACAGTTTGGAGAAGGCCAACATATGAGTGTGATGGTCATGTTTTGGCATATATTGGCCATGAAAATAGCATACTTATTACAATATTTATTTCTCAATGCCAACAGTCTAGCAGTTCAGTTGATAATAGTAGTGATAATATGACAATATATAAAATAATCTAATTAAAACCTATTAATAAAGGTAAGTAACAATCAAGAAAATCTCATTTTATTAAGGTTTTTCTCCCAAAATGACTGTGACTGTGTTTCCAATAGAAATATTGATGCCAACTCCTTTTGGAAAAATTATTCTTTTTGCTTGGTGTCCTGCTTCAGTGCTCAGATTCCCCTACAATGTGAACATTAAAAATCTTAAACAAAACATTGTGAAATGTGTGAAAAGAAACCTGTAATGCTAAGACTGGGGTTGATATAGAATGGAAATATAATAACTTTATAACATTATGTGTCTGGTACAAGGAAAACAAGCTACAAGGTATAGTGAGAGGGTAAAGGTGATATAATGGATAAACATCAGGCATCGTGCAGAATACACAAAGAACCAGGAAGCTATTGTGTAAGCAGTTATTGTAACAGTTTCGAGATGTACTGTAATAGCATGAAAATGTGAGGCATGAGACCACACCATGGAACTCAGCATCCTGGAAAAAACGCTGTTTGAGCACATACCACAGAGCCAGAGCACAAACCCTGGAGCCTCTTCCACGCAGAAACACACACGCACACAGAAACACACATGACTGTAATAGATATGGTTACTGACACCATTTGGAGTTTACACTGAACACCTTGACGATGATGAACGAAAACAATATTCAAATTTAACACACACCTAAACAGTTTTGATTGATTTAATAAGCATAATTAAAAGCAATTATTTACTTCTAAAATAAGATCATGAAGTGAAGCATCTACTTTGCCTCCCTAAAACACCACCAATTATGAAAAGGTATGTTTAAGTAATGAGATAAAGTTCTGTTAATGAAGATAATTAATTAACATCAACTGGCTGTATTACAGTTGGAAATACCAATTGTCATTTAGTCAGATCATAGGTATAAAGGAGCATTTTTTTCTGATTAATGTAGTATGGCATCAGTCAGTCACACATGTTATTTACTTTCACAATTATTTACTTCTAAAATAAGATCAAGTAAATCAATATTGTCACCTCTTATTAGTGACTTTTAAATTTTATCCAATTTCATCAGATTAAAAACCCATGTCTCATTTCCTACTGATAACTTTAATTAAAATAAATGTATGTCTGTATATGTAATGTTTTGTTTGCAGTAGATAAAGAATGTAAAGTTGATTGAACCAGAGTCTGCTTCTACATTTTCCATGTGATTTACTCAGTCTGCTTTATTGCTAGCTATTTAGCTAGCAATAAGTTATTTAGCTAGCTACTGTAAATAAATAAATAAAATAAAATAAAATAAATAAATAAATAAATACAAATGATAAAAAAAAAACTTGACAAGAAAGACAAGAGCCATTTAAATGCACATAAAGCCGTATATGACTTTTGCCATTAGAAATACGTAAAGGTGTATTAAATAATATAAAAATAATTAGGCTTTTAAGAAACAAAAAGCTCCCCCATGAGGTTGAAATAGATTTCCTTTCTTTGTGTGACTCCCATATCCTCTCGACCTTTTGCTTATAATGGTAGTCAGAAGGGCTGCTGTTTAATTCTGATAAATAAACATTTAACAAAGTCATCTGTGTGATGTGAGTTAAATGAAATCCATTAAACTAACAATAGAGGGTACTAAATTCTTCCATCCATTCTGTACACTGCTTATACTAAATAACTGAAGTCTATCCCTGTTAGAGATGCCAATCATCCAACAACGCATGTCTTTGGGCTGGGGGAGGAAACCAGAGTACCAAGAGGAAACCACCGATGTACAGGGAACCACCAAGCCACAGTGCCCCCAAGAGGAAGCCTTAAATAGTCCAAAATATTCCTTTTCCAGTTTTATCAAACACTGGATGAATGAACTGGAAAATTATTTCCTACAACCAGTTTCATACTGAATCTAAAATAGTGACTCTCAGTACTGAAGCTAAAGAAAAACACTTTATACACTGACTTTATGTGTTTTACATGAAAAAGGTTGATTCACAGCTCAAAATAGTGACACAAGGTTAAATAGGTAAATAAAAGTTTTTGGATCAGTTGTAGTTGAAGACCTCAGATTGCTGTCAATATTTTAAACAGTTGCTGTACAATTACGTAGTCAAATGTAATGATATTTCCAGAACATAAATTTTCAAAAACATATATATATGTCTATATCTTCTATATTTACAGTAAAATATTCTAAGTTTTACAGTTTTGTATTTTCACAATTCTATTGTTTATTTTGGTCCAGGTGTTACAATCACTCGAGTAACAGACAAATGGCAGATTCCTCCACAATTTGCCTGCTGTTTTACAAGTCTTAGTTGCTATAGTTGGAAACTTCTATCAGGTTGTGGTCAGGGTCTCGGAAATACAAAGACTTGATGGGGCCGACCCCCCCTGTCCTCTCCACTGGTCCTTCCTCGATCTTTACACCACATTCCTGTTAGTGGTTATGGGGAATTTTTATTTTAGTAAATCATTTATAAAAAACAGAAATCAATACTGCATAATATTTTTATCTGAAAGACAGGATTGTTGTGAATTAGATGCACCTTCAAATGGGAAGTGACTTTTTCTAGTGGGGTCTTCGTGATGAGACAAAGATCTGCTGAGCCTGGCACAGGATTATTGGCTTTTGGCTCAAACTCTTTCCCAGCCTCATGTAGGTTGAATTTCTGCTTTCCAAAGCTCAATGCTTTACGGTTTCCCTAAGGCGTAGCGTAGAGTAAAAATGTATGTGGGATAAAACTGACGAACACGTAACAACATTTTTGCACTTCACAGTATAGGGAATAACATAAGGCAACAAAAAATTCTATATATTATTGTATTAGTGCTCTAATCATTTATATGATGTTGGTATTTAATAAATGGTATTATAAGTGCACAAGCCTTTAACTAATACAATGCAGGGAAAATGCATGAATAATCAGTTATTAGCAAGTAAACATTTCCTTTTAAGTGTCTAAGCTTTCTTTTGAAAACTCATCCACTGCTTAATTTAAGTGGAAGGTGGTTATTTGTACAATGCTGCCACCGTGTGGTGATTCTTATCACCACCAGAAGAGAGGCCACTGATGCATGCGTTGTCATGGTGATACACGTGTTTTAGGTCTACCTTAAATGTAACTACACCCATTCCCAAGACTGAGGAATAGAAATCCGTGCTTCTTTTCACATCCCGAACCGTCAGCACGAGATGATCAAGATGGCTGATCTGAACCGGACAGGAGCTTTTCAGACGAGCTCGGACTGCTCCACCCAACACAGCCGACTTTAGAAGACATTAGAGAAAATAAATACGTGATACTAACAGTCACAATAAACTTTATGCAATTTTAGTCAGAAGAAAGCAATCACGTGTGTTACTTTTCTGTTCTAAATTTCGCGTAGCGTCTTATAGACGTATTTACGGTACAAGGAAACTCGCCTACAGTGTAAATAGGTGTACTAGTGTAAATATCAGGATTAATAAAGTACAAATATTTACTAATGTAATTCTGACACAATCGATATAAACATGTAAGTTGTAACACATCCAATAATGTAAAGTCTTCAGATTTTACTTTATGCTCTGTTAAGGTACCGAAGTGTTAAATTAAGTTTCTAATAAATTAATGAAGTCAGGAAGCTTCCAGAAGTCTCTATAGAATTAAGTTACCGTGTAGATTCTCTGACGGAGAAAGCCGGAGATTCTTAAAGCCATGACAACAGTGACTGAGATGTTTGAGCTTCAACAGGCTGGATGACCTCGTGAAGTACGGCTTACCGTAATAACGGTATAAGAACCTCACTACATAAATGACTAATATATCCATCCTTCCGTTTTCTGAACTGTTTGTCCAACGCAGGGACGCTGACAGCCGGGAATAATCACACACCACGGACAATTTAAAGATGTAATGTATATCATATGAAATTAGTTTTTTATCCATTCTTACCCTCTTCTTCTTCTTTCGGCTTTTCCCTTCAGGGGTCGCCACAGCGAATCATCTCTCTCCACCTATCCCTATCTTCTCCATCCTCAACACTTGCACCCACTAGCTTCAAATCCTCATTAATTACATCCATATACCTCCTCTTTGGCCTTCCTCTTTGCCTCCTGCCTGGCAGCTCCGTGTCCAACATTCTCCTACCAATATACTCACTCTCCCTCCTCTGAACATGTCCAAACCATGTTAATCTGGCCTCCCTAACTTTGTCCCCCAAACGTCCAACATGAGCTGTCCCTCTGATGTACTCGTTCCTAATCCTGTCCAATCTTGTCACTCCCAAAGAGAACCTCAACATCTTCAGTTCGGCTACCTCTAGCTCTGACTCCTGTCTCTTCTTCAGTGACACTGTCTCTAAACCATACAGCATGGCCGGTCTCACCACTGTCCTGTACACCTTCCCCTTGATTCTTGCTGATATTTTCCTATCACCCAGAACTCCTGACACCTTTCTCCACCCACTCCAACCTGCCTGCACTTTACTTCTTTCCCACTCTCTCCATTACTCTGGACTGTTGACCCCAAGTACTTAAACTCCTGTACTTTCTTCACCTCTTCACCCTGTAACCTTACTGTTCCACTTCCCTCCCTTTCATTCACATACATGTACTCAGTCTTACTACGACTGACTTTCATTCCTCTTCTCTCCAGCGCAAACCTCCACCTCTCCAGGTTTTCCTCCACCTGCTCCCTGCTCTCACTACAGGACACAATGTCATCTGCAAACATCATCGTCCAAGGAGACTCCTGTCTCACCTCCTCTGACAACTGGTCCATCACTATAGCAAACAGGAAGGGGCTCAGAGCCGATCCCCGATGCAGTCCCACTGCCACTGTGAACTCCTCTGTCTGACCTACAGCACACCTCACCACTGTCCTGCTCCTCTCATGCATGTCCTGCACCACTCTAACATACTTCTCTGCTACTCCTGACTTCCTCATACAGTACCACAGCTCTTCTCTTGGCACCCTGTCATACGCTTTCTCTAAGTCTACAAACACACAGTGCAACTCCCTCGGACCATCCCAATGCTTCTCCATCAACATTCTCAGAGCAAAAATTGCATCTGTTGTGCTCTTTCTGGGCATGAAGCCATACTGCTGCTCACAAATTTCCACCACCTTCCTTAACCTAGCTTCCACTACTCTTTCCCACAGCTTCATTGTATGGCTCATCAACTTTATCCCCCTATAGTTGCTGCAACTCTGCACGTCACCCTTATTCTTAAATATCGGCACTAACACACTCCTCCATTCCTCAGGCATCCTCTCACTTTCTAAAACCCTGTTGAACAAACTAGTTAAAAATTCCACTGCTGCCTCTCCTAGACACTTCCAGACCTCTACCGGGATGTCGTCAGGACCAACTGCCCTTCCACTTTTCATCCTCTTCAAAGCCTTCCTGACTTCATCCTTTCTAATCTTATCTACTTCCTGTTCCACAGAGTTCACCCCTTCTACTCTCTTTTCCCTCTCATTTTCCTCATTCATCAGCTCCTCAAAGTATTCCTTCCATCTCCTCTGTACACTCTCCTCACTTGTGAGCACCCTTCCATCTCGATCCCTCTGTCTAGCTAACCTGTACAAGTCCTCTCCTTCTCTAGTGTCTAACCTAGTGTACAACTCGTCATATGCCTTCTGCTTGGCCTTAGACACCTCCCTCTTCACTCTGCGCTGTAACTCCTTGTAGTCCTGTCCATATCCCACTTCTTCTTGGCTAATCTCTTCCTCTGGATACTATCCTGAACTTCCTCATTCCACCACCAAGTCTCCTTATCGTCTTTCCTCCTTCCAGATGACACACCCAGCACCTTTCTCCCTGTCTCCCTGATCACTTCTGCTGTAGTTTCCCAGTCATCTGGCAGCACTACCTGACCACCCAGAGCCTGCCTCAACTTCTGTCTAAATTCCTCACAACATTCCTCCTTTTTCAGCTTCCACCACTTAGTTTTCTTCTCTATCTTTGACCTCTTCCTCTTACAGATCAGAGTCATCCTACACACCACCATCCTATGCTGTCTGGCTACACTCTCTCCCACTACCACTTTACAGTCACTAATCTCTGTCAGATTGCCTCTTCTACAAAGGATGTAGTCTACCTGTGTTCTCCTACCTCCACTCTTGTTAGTCACTTTATGTTCCTCCCTCTTCTGAAAATAAGTGTTAACCACAGCCATGTCCATCCTCTTAGCAAAGTCCACTACCATCTGTCCTTCAAGATTCCTTTCCTTAACTCCAAACTTGCCCATCACCTCCTCATCACCTGTGTTCCCCTCACCAACATGTCCATTAAAACCCGCTCCTATCACCACTCTCTCACCCTTGGGAATACTCTCCATCACCTCATCGAATTCACACCAGAATCTCTCTTTCTCCTCTAACTCACAACCTACCTGCGGGGCATAACCACTAACAACATTCAACATCACCCCTTCAATCTCTAACTTCAGACTCATCACCCTGTCTGACACTCTCTTCACCTCCAGAACATTCCTCACAAACTCCTCCAGGACCACACCTACCCAATTTCTCTTACTATCCACACCATAATAAAACAGCTTGAATCCTGCTCCTATACTACGAGCCTTGCTACCCTTCCACTTGGTCTCCTGTACACACAGTATACCCACCTTCCTTCTCTCCATCATATCAGCCAGCTCTCTACCTTTCCCTGTCATAGTACCAACATTCAGAGTTCCTATTCTCAGTCCTACACTCTTACCTTTCCTCTTCTCTCTCTGTCTGTGCACTCTCCTCCCTCCTCTACTTCTTCGACCAACAGTAGCCCAATTTCCACCGGCGCCCTGTAGGTCAACGGCGCAGATGGCGGTCGTTGTTAACCCAGGCCTCGACCGATCTGGTATGAAATTCGTAGTGACAATTTGCATGGTTAGATTTGGCAATGTTTTACGCCGGATGCCCTTCCTGACGCAACCCTCTCTATTTATCCGGGCTTGGGACTGGCACAGAAGTCACTGGACTGTGACCCCCATGGCTAGATTTTTATCCATTCTTACCCTACAAACTTTAAAACAAATTTGTGAGAAAAAAAAAACTTAATTTATCTAATTCTATCTATCTATCTATCTATCTATCTGATTATTAATCAATCAATCTATCTATTAATTTATATATAAATCTATCTATCTATCTATTAATTTATATATCAATCTATCTATCTAACTAAAGTATGCATTTTGTACAAAAATCTATAACCTATATCTTTCTATAACTGCAGAGTTAACAGTAGCACCAGCTGCAAGGCAAATCACATATCAATTAATATTCATGCATCCACTCTATTATGTGATACCATCTTTAGTGACAATGTATATCTGACCTTTTGTGGCACATAAACAGATTTCTATGAGCAAATATAAACTCTATGATATGATCATTTATCATTTTTGTAAGAAGTCTCAATGGTAAGAGCTTTTAAACAATCAAAGAAAAGGCTGTTTCTTTAATAGAGAAAAAGGCTGGTTAAGGAATGACAGTTTATAGCCGTTTTAACAGGTGATACCAAGAACTAACTTGTTTCCCAGCTGATCCACATCACAGTGCCTTGTTCATTAATCTTTGAGTAAAACAAACACAAAACATCCATAAAAGGCAAAGTGCAGCGGTGACTCTCATTGGAAGGAGTGGAAATTATTTTGCCTCATGTCTAAGCCAATAAGACTATGCATTATAAAACTGCTTAACAACCCCCTAAAATCGAATGAAAGAAAAGATAAAATAGATGTGAATTAAGAATGAATGTTAAAAAATATCTAAATAAAAATATATTAAAATAAAAATGCTGAAACCAGGTAGGCACCAAACACATCACACAGTCAAACTCATTACTGTTTTATTATTACTCAAAGTCTTAGTGACTGTCAGCTAAGAAATTAGTACCGCCCTCTTCAGTGATGTGTTGGAAAAGCAGGGAGCATCATAGAAAGCTGTGGCACATTGCAGTTTGAGAGATACCAGACTTATTGGCCATTTAGTTCTGGCCCCACTAAAAAAAATAGACTGGAAATCAGCCTATTGCAAAAAACAAGTAAAATGTGTGTATTTATTATTGGAAATTGTAGTACATGTACCACACTGTCGGTTAACTCAAGCAATTAACTCATCTGTGTAGTATGAAAACAGTATATTTTCAGCTTAGTTTACACCCAGTATTGAATGGGATGCAAATATTTGCAGCGGGATATTTAGCATGCGTACTGAACTGCCTTTTTTTTAATCCTGTCTATACATTTATAGTATGGTTAATACTGGGTTGTAATTAACCAAAGACTATTTATTATATTATAACGAACACATAATGAATGAGTAAATGGCCATAAATGTTTTCTATGGCTTTAAAAAAAGACTTATCAATAGACTTACTGTTTTGAGTCATGCACGATTGCATCTAAAGAAAATGATCTTTAAAATGGAAAGGACTGTGTTGGCTTCTAATACAACATTTAAAGCTCCAGGTGGTGAAGTTTTTGTTTAACCAAATAATACACAAAAATAAATAAATGCACATGATGTCCATTGTAATAGCCACAGGGTCTGAAATGGTTTACTGAAAAAGTTAAACATTAAGTGTCTGATCTTTAGTCAGAATGCAGGTTTAAAAATACAATCCACATCTTATTCTCTCTAAGCCAATGAAAAAAAGGAGAGCTTTTTTTTTTAACCAAAGCTC
Organism: Tachysurus vachellii; assembly: GCF_030014155.1. Lineage (NCBI taxonomy): Eukaryota > Metazoa > Chordata > Actinopteri > Siluriformes > Bagridae > Tachysurus > Tachysurus vachellii. Next base: position 17,386,483 of record NC_083472.1, read on the forward strand.
TCACTCATACATAACTACCCAAATTTACTCATAATAAAATAGGATAGTGCAGTTTTTTTTTGTTTCACATTATAGATAAATAATTAGACCTTTGTTTTTTTTCACAGTAGATATTTTATACACACACAAAAAGTGACTATAGGAACCCATATTTACTAGTTGTAAGCGTGTCTAAAATGCAGAAAAAACTTGTGGAGAGAACAGGTGTACAAAACTTTCAACCAAAAGAAATAAGAAATGAATACAACAGCCAATGTTAAGCCCAGACCCCCACAAAACAACTTTAGGAACATCTATTATTGGTTAAAGCCTATAAAACTTATTTGCTTGCTTAATTTAAGATAGAAATGCACACCTACGCACATTGTTTCTTGAAGTTCAGAAGCTCATACCATGACTCATTCAGGTTAATAATAGAGCAAACTGAACATAAGGTAAAAGAACATGAGAAAATACTAACAATGTGCAGAACTAGAAATAATTTCATAAAAAGTCCTAGGGATCCCACAATGAAATTTATTAAATGTCACCACCAGTCTCAGGAAAGTGCCCAAACTTCGAAGCACTCTGGGTTCAATTAGCAAAATGCACTGATATATGGTGATTTTCATTTTTAATGTGGTCAACATAACCGGAGACCTAAAATTAGTGGGTTAGCCATATTTTTACAAACAAAATATTTTTTACTGAAAGCCTACACATACTAACAAAAAAAAAAATAAAAATAAAAAAATAAACATGCCACCCTGTTGAGTAAAATGCAACTTGCATTTTTAAAACATTCTGAACTATATCTGGGCTGCAATAAAGAACAACTGATGCTGCATGCCAAGAGTGCAAAAAAAATAAAAATGAAATCCTGCTGTGACCAGTCAGAGGATACAGGACTAAGACAACTTCGATTGTTTTCGTCTGTCTTTACTTATTCTTCACTCGTACTCTTCAACCAGAAACTTTATTTACCAAATACATTAAAAACCTATTATTGTATAAGATAAAGAAATAATCTTCAGTGTTTCAGTTCGGCACAACAGAGTAGTGCTATTGCAATACACAGAAGACGTAGAGAAATGTTTCCAGGAGATATCTCTTCGATTTGAACTTGAATCTTGACATTTATACAGATCAGATTCTTCGTTTTGTAAATATTGCACTAGCATCTGTGATAAGTTGGCAAGTTTTTTAGTCTGAAATATAAAGTGTGATGATTTGATCTTGGGCATCCATTGAAAAGCCTTGAGAGTAAATACAGTATGACGGCAATATAGGGCTTGAAAGTCACATTTGAACAATTTGTCACACAACAATACTCATGAACACTCCTTCTTAAACAAACCCAAAAAGAAAAACAAAAAAACAAAAAAAAACAAAAAAAAAAAAAAAGATATTCCAGACACACTAAATTAAAGCTAAAATAAATTTTCAAGACCTTCCAATGGCAAAATATTAGACCGGCTTAATTAATGTTTAAGGAAACAGTTCTTAGCTGAAGTAAAAGGTTCTTGTTGGCCAAACTGAAAACTCACTTATAGATCATTTAATAGCATTAAACCTTTTTACAGTTATGTATACTGAAGGAAAAATTTTACATATTAACTTTTGCTGAGAACTTAAAAATGGTGTCCAAATCGCAATTATAATGGGAGTAAAACAATTCTTTAGAGAATCCAAAAGCAATACATCGTACATAAATATATTTTTCGACTATCAGAATGCCTGCTTTCCATCTAATTAAACTGCACCCAGTCTAGTATATGAGCACAAATTATTAGTTCTTAATTATTAATCACAAGGTTGCAGTGTAATCAAACATATTTTGGATAAATAACATTTTCTATTTCATTGGAACCTTCAGTAGGTAAAAGTCTGGATTTAAGCAGAAGTGAAGTGTCTCTGTAAATGTACTCTACACATCTTGTCATTCTGATACTCTAACATAGTTTGAGTGTCTGTAAGACGTGATTCATTACAAGGTACCAAATGTTATAATAAGGCGAAAGAATAGCATGAAGTGTGATAAAAGTCTAGACAATGCTCTCTCTGTTAGCAGACACAAGAACTGCCCTGCGACAGATGGGGCAAGTTGAATTCTCTGAAAGCCAACGGTCAATACAATGCACATGGTACTCATGTGAGCAGGGAAGTTTACGAAGCTTGTTGCCTTCAGCATACTCTGTAATGCAGACACTACATGTCTTGAGTGCATCACTCTCACCGAAATTGCGCATGGCGAGGTTATCGATTTGCTCTTTGGTGAGGCCCCTGGGCTGATCATCATCATCATCATTGAGCAAGAAGAAATGTGCAAGTCGCAGAAAGGGCAAAGAGCCAGAATCCTCTAGACTGATAGGAGGTCGTTGCCTCGCCCTGCTCTCTCTGAGAGATGCACCACTGTCCTCCCTTTCTTCAGTCTGTGCTTCTGAGCCACTCGGATTTGAGCCTCCTACCCCAGGTGATGGCTCAGTTGAAGGACTTCCAGCATCTGGATTTCCCAGAGCATCGGCCAGATCTGCCGCGGGATTGGAGCCACGGCTTGAGTCTGTGGAGTCCGAGTCAGAGTCCATGAAGTAGCTGAGTTCACCAAAGCCAGTCATGATCTGCCGGATCATGGATTGTAGGGCCATGGAGGTGGCCTCACCAAGTCCGGCATCAGAGATCCTCCTGATGGGAATGCGAATAGTGCTGACATACGTCCTCACACCTGCTCGCTCTGAACGTGAAAAGGTCCTGCGGAAGCCACCACGCTCAGTTTCATACAAGAAAGTGTTATTGGAGGTCTGTGATCGAGAGCGGGTGCGGTTGGCAATGCTGTCTCTCTCACGATACTCGCCCGGTCGCACCCTACGAACCTGCAAGTCCAGCATTATTGTTGGAGGACGCCGAGCTGAAGCACCTGCTTCTCCTGAAGATGCTTCAGTTTCCTGGGGAGGCTGAGGTGCTGGTTGGGGCTCTGTAGTCGCAACGGTTTCTTCGCTTTCTAACTGTATATTCTGCCGAGAAAAAGCATGTAGTCGGGTCCTGTAGCTGCTGCCTACCTGAACCTCTGGGACTGGATCAGGACTTCGAGAGGGTAGTCCATGGCGTGCTTGTGGAAGCCCATCTAACTGGTCTAGACTGAGAGCTAAATGACTCCTAGCTGTTCGCGCCCTAGTTCTGCGCTGTTCCGGGCTTGGACTACGAGCTCTAATCTGGCCTCTACTTGGCCTCTCTACTGGAGGGGGACTTGGAGAAAGTGGAACCTGATTTTGTGGGCTTGTTGGCCGGGTTGCAGCTGGGCTACTAGGTGCAGGAAGCTCTGGTTCAACTACAACAGCCATCTCCTCCACCACTGGCTCTTCAACCACCTCTGCTGCCTCCATGGGTGTCTCAGGTTCAGGTACAGGGGCATTAGCATTGCTTTGCTCTGCTTCTGGCCGATCAGCTTCAGTCTGTGTTTGCTGCTCAGCTATGTTGCGATTTATATTTATTTCCAAGCTGAAGCGGAAGTCTCCACTACTTGGATTGGTTCGGCTCACCGCCCGCCATGACTGGTTGCCCCGGTGCCCACTTCTTGTGGTGTTGCCCGTTTGACGCACAGTGTTGAGCCAGTCAAGAAGGGTGTCACCATTAGATGCTTCTTCTGTACCCTCTGCCTCTGAAACTGGTGAAAAACATTTTAGAGTCATGTTTTGATCTGAGTGTCCAAGCATTTTAAAAGACCAATTGCTAACTAATAATTTCTGTGAATTAGAGGGTAATCAATCAACCGTACCTCTGGGCTCCCCCCTGCTGACTTCAGGACTATTGTTGCTGCTGCTACTGTGTGGCTGTTCGGGGCCATCCCTAGCTTGATGAAGGCGGTTCAACAACTCCTCCTCAGTAATTTCACCTGGAAAAAAAATAATAAACATATGTTTCATGTTAAAATGATGATCCATCTTTGTAATGCTTGTATGGCTATATGGCTGTGGAAAGACATAAGATTCCAAGGTCGGTCAGCATCCCTTTATTCAGCGACTTCTTATCAGGCATAATATTTTTTTTAAGAAAATCACCAGAAATATCCATTATTTATTTAGAAATTACTGACATACAATGACATCACTAAACTAAACACCCAATACTCTTCATAAAAAGAAAGTCTGTGATCACAACTAGCCTATTTTTAATGTGGAGCATAGTGTGTAACAAAGGCAACTATACAGTGAAAGAATACACGAGCAAATAATTAAATTGGCCTTGACAGACTGTTGTACACATTCAGTTTACAGAAGTAAAAGAGAATGGCAGAAGATAAGCTGTTAAGCTGCAAGACAAATATAAAAGCAAATGTCCAATTGTCATGAGAAGAAAATTATATTGTGAGCAATTATTCAATTTTACTTTAATTGACTTACTAAATTTTAATATTAGTATTACTTTTAAGTCAATATTACTATGTATTGAAGACTACCTGCCCAGTTACTTTAATTAATGAGCAGGACAAGTGATTTATGGTCACATGTTATGCTATGCTCAAAATTATGAGTGACACAGTGTTTGTGATGGCAGACTCAACTGTCTCTCATGTTGCTTTCCCAAGACTAATACTTTTAACCAGACATTAATACTGTTGGTTTCATTATTGGCTCACATTGTGCCAAACAAACTAGTAAGCTACTCTGGTCAGACAAAATGTATTTAAATGCTTAAAAAAATGAAGCACACTTTTAATCAGCGGCGACTGTGAAACTGGTCAGGCATGACGAACAGATGGATGAGCCAAATACAGAGCAATCCTAGAAGAGCTGCATCTAGTCTAGGTCTGATTTTGTGTTAAGTTATCTGTATACATTTTTAAAGTGCCATTTTTAAATTTGCCAAGAAGCATGCTGAAAAAGACATGCAGTAACAAGACATGGGTGTGTGTGTGTGTGTGTGTGTGTGTGTGTGTGTGTGTGTGTGTGTATATATATATATATATATATATATATATATATATATATATATATATATATATATATATATATATATATATATATATATATATATATATATATATATATGAGGAGCGCAAATCTCTTAACTCCATTGGACACTTCAACTGTCCACCTCTTCTTCACGCCACGGGAGAGCTTTGCGGCATATTTCTCCTCAAAAAGAGTCGCAACGAATCAACACGTCTTCTGAGGTAAATGTCTTGGTAAAAAAAAAAATCTTGACCCCCGCTAGTTCTGGTGCTCGTCTGAGGACACTAATTTAGCGCAAGACAATTCACTGCAACGCGGACTAAACCCTGTGCATTGCAGATAAGATACGTTTTTATAATTTCCTGAAAAATAATGGTTTTGGAGATACGAGGATTCCCCCCGACAGCGACGATATATAAATATATTGGAAAACTTTGGAGACTGTGGTCAGCGCGCAGGGTCAGCCATGAGACAGCACAGCCGGTGCAGTGAGGGTTAAGGGTCCAATAGTGCATCTTGGCAATCACCAACCCAGGGCCTTAAACACTTGAGCCATCACTAGTTGCTGATGAGGCTCAAAGGTTTTCTAAAGATTTCCTATCTGCTGCAAATATATAAGTTTGTAAAGAAATCACATCTAAACGTAACCTCTAGATAAAAAACTACTGGCCTTTAATTTTCAGATATTATGTCAGACAAAACCCACAGGAAATTCACAAGGGAAGAAGGCATTCCCAAGGTATACATGATTGGATGATCTTTTGATGATCCTTTTACAAGATCAAAAAGCATGTAGTATCAATACACGAGTATAAAAAGTCCTACATGTCTTATTGATTGGCCAAACCCTTGGAAGTTATAGGTGTCAAGACAAATCGAATATGCAGAATTTCACCATGAGTGTTTGTTTTCTCCAACATAAGATGATGATGTATGTTCGATTTAAAACTGCTGCTCAAAAAACACTTGTGAACCAGGAACAGGACATTACAGAAAACCACCGGACTTACCAGGACAAGAATTGTCCAATCAATGCCATCTCCTGGCAGGGGTCTCGGCTAAAGGATGCTCCAAAATAACATTCCTTTCCACTGTCCTGGGACAGAAATGAATTGGACGTCTTCAGAGTGCCGTGAAATTGTGTGGTATACTCTTTTATAAGTGCAATAGCATACATAAACCTAATAAACATTAAAAAAATCAAGAAACTCACAAGTAATCATTCTGCACACTAAAGTTTACAATTATCCAGGATGAGTGCCACACATCGGCAGCCTTAATGTGTGCTACCGGGTTCTACACTGTGGGGAGAGAATCCAACGTGCCCACATTATTAGTCATTCTCTCACTAGCAAAGATTTTAAGGTGACCCACTATGGGAGGAAATGGGGAAAATGGAAAAAACGCATACCTTTAAAGGGAGCAAACTGCAATGGAGTAACACTCACTTGTTTTAAATCCTTTAAGGATAAAAGGTTACAAACAGAAATAAAATGCAGTGAGAAACAGCAGTTACCTGGTGTGCCGAAAAGATTGTTGTCTCTCATCAGCCTGTAGTCCTCCTCACTCAGATTGTTCACAAACTGGTAGAAGGCTTCCTCTCTATTAAGACGGTCCTGTTGTTGCCTGCGTTGTGAATCGGCCTGTTCACTACTGCCCTGCTCTGCATTGTCTGAGCCCTCCATTGCAGTCAAACCCAGAAAGAATATGTCAGCACCACCTGGAAGGATGGAGAGACAGATCTGCAAATATTTCACCACATGTACAGTAAATAAAAATAGAGATTTCCCACATGAAATAGTTAATTCTGGGTCATTGTAAACTTATGGTGAACAGAAACCTGGGGTATCTTTGCTCATAATTTCAACAACGTTTAAATTTCTCACTGTATATTCCTAGCCCTGGATTAACATTCTTAGTTAAGAGAAATACAACATGTGAAATTTAAACGTTGTACACAATTGGCACCACAACGTGAGGTTAACAACACAAAAGACTAATGCTAAAACTACTTCATATCAGTGTTTCATTAACCCTTTCATTAATGTGACAACTCTGGGATAAAAGCAAGGTTTATAACAATCATAACCAGGGATTAGGTGCCGTGTGAAAGGCTATTACCTCCCCTGTCTTTCAGAGATTAAAAAAAAGATCATATAAGTTTAGGCACATTATACAAGTTTAATTTTTGGAATCCACATCAGATTGTTTTGTTAAGAGTGCAACCCCATCAGATCCCTTTATAACGTGTTATATTTATATTATATATATACACACACACAATGATCTGGCCTTAAAAATGGACACTGTCAAAGGAAATAAAAACAAAATGGCATCGTGAACGGAAGCCAACAACAATCAAGACAACTAGATTAACATAACCAGGCAACACAAGCTGAACTGAACCGTCAAGCCAGACAGATGATCCAATTAAAGTAGCAGTCAAGCTAAATAGCTAATTAGCGAACAGCTTTTTACGAAAAGAACCAAAATTAGACAACCAACAAGAGCTTTATACTATTCAACATAAGCATATCCATTATAATGCTGATAGTTTTATATATATATTTATATATCTACGGCGCGACCATGTAAACGTGATTATCGAAAAACACTGCCATTGTTATTAGTGTTAGCTAAGAAGTCAAGTCAAATGATAATCGCTCGGCTAGTAAATTAGCTACCTTAGGTAAAAACGTAGAAAATGAAAAGTGAAGTTACACAAAAACATAACGATGGCACTAACGTCAGTTAGGTTCAAACTAGTGTAATATAAATAGTGTTAAAACATAAAGGGGTCGTTACCATTGTTTGCCCAAATCCCGTTTTCATTGAAATTAGCTACATGCTAGTTAGAGACTCAGAGGCCTCATCACTTTCGACAGTTTTATAGCTAGCAAACGCTAGGGATCAATTCCTAATGAGAACATACTGCACTTTTTACAGATTTAAAGAAATTTTTTAGACCCTATTTATGTAAAACCTAAATAAAAGAGAATATGATCAGATTCGAAATTCTGGTCTCAAACTGCGTATTTAACTGACTCAGCTAGCACAGTTAGCATAGTTAGCATAGCATAACTAACAGTTAGCACAACATGAGCTATAGCTTCTCTGTCGGTACAAATACAACGACCGACTGATTACCTTTTTTTTTTCAGATCCGTCGATAATGGTACTAATCTTCAGAACACTGTATAGTGGTGTGTATTTCAAAAATGGTGATCTTTTCCGGCATTAGGAGATTCTATTTTCTCTAACATCAGACCATCCGTTATCTTTACACTCGTTTCCGTTTCCGGTGATTGGGAATGATGGGAAATCTTACGAAAGACAAGAATCGTTTACGTCCCCTTTGTGAAACGTCGCTAGCAAAACACATGAGTGACTACAGTTATACTTTTACAATATTTGTTGCTTGTAGTTAAAAAAAATAAAATAAAATACATTCTCCCAGTTGTGGGCGTTGGTGCGTTCACCTGACATACTCAGTGAATGCTAAACAATATAAGTAGGTGTATAGGTTTACTTAAAAAATGTGTGTGTGTGTGTGTGTGTGTGTGTGTGTGTGCGCGCATGCATGCATCTCTCTTTGAAATGTGTAGCACGTAACAATGGTCAGTTTAATTAGACAACTGGCTGTAAAATGTTAACCTGTCTCTAAACATATTACAATTTCTCTCCTAAGTACAAAATTGTATTGTATGATTATTTATTATTATTAGTAGTAGTAGTAGTAGTAGTAGTAGTAGTAGTAGTATTCTGGCTACTTGTGCACGATCTGTTTCACTAAACCACATTCTGAATAACTTTAATGGAGTGAAAATTCCCTTTTTATTATTGTATGGACACACACTGGATATGCAGTCACTGGTGTGAGTGATGTAAATGCACGTGTTGCTGACATATCAAAATGCAACAGACGTTTCAGAACACTCAGATCAATGAGGGGAACTGCGTCACGGGTGTTCGATGACGTCGCGTGCGAAAAAAAAGTAGCACAAAATGGACATGTGCCACAAAATGTTTTTTTTTTTGTTGGTCTTATGCTGTATGGTTTAGAGACAGTGTCACTGAAGAAGAGACAGGAGTCAGAGCTAGAGGTAGCCGAGCTGAAGATGTTGAGGTTCTCTTTGGGAGTGACAAGATTGGACAGGATTAGGAACGAGTACATCAGAGGGACAGCTCATGTTGGTTTAAATTTATACAATACACAAGTTTCACTATTTGAGTTGAATTACTTACATAAATTAACTTTTCCACGACATTCTAATTTATTGCGATGCACCTGTATCGTATACAGTCATTGGTTACACCCATAAAAGAAATGCTTTTCTAAAATAAGCATTCTTATTGATATTTAATTCCTCCCATTTTCTTTCGTCTTACTAATATATGGCAAACTATTTATATATATCAGCTAGACATCAGCATGTATGTAAGATTACCCATAATTTAATAATGTATTTAAGATTACTCAACATTTTCTGCATCTGTTTTAAATGTGAGAATACACTAGTTCCCCAATAATATATTAAGCATCAAACAAAATTAACTGCTACTAGAAGGAATGAATTTTTTTCAATCTTTTTTCATTGTCATGCAAATTATATTAACGCTTATCTATCTGATTCTACACCAGCACCACCTGGAGAGTCCAGACAGTGAGCTATAGATCTGCTCTTGTTGATAGTTTCACTTCTCTCCTTAAAATCAGTATGTGACAAAATATTGTTATTGTTCAGGCCCTAGATAAATCTAAAGAGGAATGATTTTGGTTGGACATTCTCTCATTTTTGTGTCATTCTAACATGCTTTTAGAGTTAGTGTATAAGATGTAGTTTTGAACTTGCATATTTTCTGCACCCCCAACAAATGTCAGAATAAAAAGCAACCAAGTGGGCATGGGTAACCCTGAAGCTGTTCATCCATAGATGCATACATCCATAGCCTATACGCTGAGCTTTACAGATCCGTTAAGGCCAAAACTGAACCATGTTGCTGGTAGCATCATGGGGAACTTTTCATCCGCACTGACTGGCAAACTAGTCAGAGTTGAAGATAAGATGGATGGAGACAAACAGAGCACAATCCTTGAAAAAAAAAAACTGTTCAAGGCTGCAAGAGACTTGAGCCTGGGGAGGAGGTTCACCTTTTGCAATTACATTGGAGTGGTTCCAAACTACAATGTCTTACAATGGCCTCAATCTGATAGAAAATTTGTAGTATGAATCACCAGTGATCTCCAACCAATCTGACAGAGCTTGAGCCAAATATGAGGGCTCAAATGTGCAGCAAACTATTGTTTTGCTTTTTTGTTTTACTAACCTGTAATATATTGCACCTTTAAATGTTAGAAATATTATTTACGTCAAATGGCAAAATCCCAGTAAAGTCTTTTTGACTTCCAAGCTTTGACACAACAAAATGTTGAAAAGATCACATGGGTGAATATTTATGCAAGGCACTGGGTATATTTGGGGCTGCTTATTTTATGTAGCTGATACAAACGTCTGGGTCATGAGAGGATGTCCAGTCAAAAAGTTTTAAGCATGTAAGTCTGCATTGTGCTAGATTCATAATCTGATTTACTGTATGCAGAATTGCAGAAGCAGAAAAAAACCCCAGTATATAATGACTCATAGAAATAACAGAAACACATTCATATTTAATTATCTAGGTCTATGTGTTTTGCTAATCAAGAAATGGAGTAAAATAAAGTCATTGGATGGCTGGTAGAAATAGAAGTAATTTATAATAAGAATAGGCACAAGCCTACACAATGATTTTAAATACAAAAGCTGTTTTCAACTTTTCAGTTTAGACAGATGTTGACCTGAGAAGTTACAAATTTGTGTTAAATGAGCAGAGTGGAAGTGTTCTGGAGAACAAGAATGGCCTATTTAATTCTAAATGCTGCAGACAAGGAAAATGAAAAAAAAAGGCATACAGTGCACCCACGTAACAAATGTTCATTAGGCCTGTGATTAAGAACAGCATGAGAACTGCCATGGTTCAAATCTTCAAGTCAAGCAACTAAAAAGAGTTGGGCAGCTAAAAAAAATAGTGACATGACAAATGTTGACAATTTCCAAAAGCAGCATTCAAAATCTCATTTTAATTTGTATATTTACTCCATAAACATTATTACAAAAACTCAGCAAGTTACCAATATTACATTGTCACCATACAGGCGGGTTCACAAATATTTAAAACTTTTGCAACAGTTACAACATAAACCAAAAAATACTAGAATAATTTACATGAAAAAATCTAAAAAACAGCAAATAGTTCACAAATTAGATTTTTGTCTTCATTTTTCTTCAATTATGTATTTGTGTTTTTCCACAATAACACAATACTCCCACAACAAGGTCAATTTCGTCGTACAAAACTCCCAACAAAAATGTCGATAATGTTTTTTTTTTAGGTTACTTGATATTTTGGTTTTTAAAACCAGAAACCTTTTTATTATCCATCCTTTCCACTGCCTGCATAGGCACAAAAAAGGTTACTCACACATACTAATACTTCACAGCACTTTCTAAGAAAAATATACACTTACAAAATATGTTACAAATTGGCACGGAGAAAAATATACAGTATTTTTTATGTCAAGAGTTTGTTAAGAATCCCTCTAGAATCAACTCTAGACAATATTTATAAAGCTCAATAATCTTTTCAGTCAAAAAAGTAATCCAATTAACGTCAAATAATTATGGTGTGGATACATCAAACATAACCATATATTATACATTCATAAAGAGAGGATTAGAATTTTCTCTTGTTTATAACTGTATATATTTAGATATAGTCATATCAGGGAGGAACATTTGCTTTCTTAGCACCAGTAAGAAGAGGCAGCTCAACAGTGGTACACTGTACAAATCTCAAAGAAATACATTCAATTGAAAATAGGCAGAAATGAAAGAAGGCAGGCAAGAGGGCATGACAGCCCATGTGCAGTTTTTTCCATCACCAGCATGTCCTGGTCCTTAATTATGGCATGCTAGACAGAATGTAGAGAGGCAAAAGGACACAGGGCAAAACTGAGCAAAAAATGTTATGTTGAAATGTTGCAGTAATGAATGAGCATACTTTTTAGGCATTAAGGCATTTTCCATATCCCTTGTCCCTCCAAATATTTTCTAGAATATTACTTTTATAAATCAAATGTGGTAAATACAGTGTCATGCACATATACTCACCACCCATTTTAATATAAACAACTGTATCCATGCAATTATCCAATCATGTGGCAGCAGTGGAAGTTGTAAAATCATGATACTGGTCAAGAGTTGCAGTTAATATTCACATCAAATATATGATTGACTTTAACCTTGGCTTTTTGGGGCCAGACAGACTAAACATTTGAAAAACTAAAGAATTTGCAAATATGTCAACATTAACTAAAGCTGTTAACCTGCTTATGCATTGCACTCCATTATGCTCCAACCTGATTGGGTGATTGGATAATTGCATGAATAAGCATGTGTACAGGTTTCCCTAATTGGCCTGGTGGGTGTAAAAGGATAATTCAAGGTCAAGGTTTAATTTTTGTACTCTCCCCAACATGATATTAGTGAATATATTTGTATATATGTAGCAACAGGTCCTGGTTCTTGGCTTAGTTGGCCAATACACAAGATATTTGAACATTAATCATTTATGAGTGAAACATTCATAGTTCAAATTCCAGACCAAGCCCTATTGGCCTATTTATACCAACACCTAGTGCACAAATATTTCCATTCAGATGTTCAAAATGCAAGCAGGAACTAGTTCTGCATATGGGTATATGAAAATAATTTATGGATGATAATGAGCACGTAATTGCAAGATACCATCATTATTTCTGTACCACTGTTAGACATGTGATATGCAAAGTAAGGAAAATTGAATTCACATACAGTACATTTCAAATTTGTGGACCTTAAATGCCTTACATACTTCAGATGCAACTGGTCTTTGTTTGCTGTGGAATAATGTTAATGTTGTTTTGCTAATGTTGCTAATAAGCAGTAGAAGTTTGTGATAACCAATTATTTTCAACCAATAAAGGCAAAATAAAGTTCTCAGACACCTTGACTGATACTGTCGGCTAATATATATATATATATATATATATATATATATATATATATATATATATATATATATATATATATATATATGTGTGTGTGTGTATGTGTATGTGTGTGTGGGTGTGTGTGTGTGTTTGTTAACTGACTACAAAACTGTTTGCTGTGTAAAACATTCATAATGTGTAAATCCCCAAAACTTTTAAAAAATAACAAGACAGAGGGTGTCATGCATGCACATTCACACCCTGTAGCAATTTGGTGTCACCAATCTGCCTACCTGCACGTTTTTTGAAGGGATAGAAAGAAAACGATATACCTAAACAAAACTCCATATAGACAATGACGCGGGCTCAGAAGAAAACCCAGGACCTTGGGGCTGAAAGACAGCAGTGCCACCCATTGTGCTACCATTTAGCTTAATAATTTTCAAGAAATTTCTTAAAAGTGTATCTCTCTGTCTAACTGAGCAGATTATTGTCTTGATACACAGTAATCACACAATAATGATTATTGTATTGATACTTGAAATAATTTCTTACATACATTCTTATTTATGTAGGAAATTATTTCAAGTATTAGTACAATATGGACAAATTTGGACCTTCATAAATTAGTGGTCATAAGCTTCCATTATGTGTTTCTTTTTGTCCATGTAGTTCCTGAAGTAGAATATGAATACCAAACATTTTAATCATACTGTTGCATTTGAGATTTTTGTACATTTTCATCTTTACTTAACCTTCACACTTATGTGAATTATGTGAATTTCTCCAAAAGTATTCCTTTTAATTTCAGCACTCATTTAAAATAACCTGAAACAGGCATTCCCATGAATTTGAGTAAAAAGAATCACATAGTCATTACCGTGCTCACCCTTAAATGTCAGTATGGTGTCCTTCATTACTCAGAAGGGACAGTGTCCATATCTTCTGATGTGCTTTTCATCATTCCTTGTTTGTCTTTATTTTCAAAGACACATAATGCTGAGGTAAATTGATTTTGGCAAGTCAGTGGAAAGAAGACAGTTCGGTCTTGTTGTTTTGGTTATGTGAGTGGCTATGTACCACTGTCAGCTGCAGGTGCTCTTCACAATCTAGGAAAAATCTGGAATGTTAACTCTCACAGTCTTGAAAGGGTACGACCAAAATTCTTATGAGTAGTAAATTCAACAGCCAGTATTTATATTAAATAAATTTGCACAGAGTTTACATTTGGCACATTGATCTTTAGAATTTGTGTTGTCATTAAATAGTGCATTTCTGTACAGGGACACCGAAAAAGTGAGTTTCCATGGCTTAAAAATGTCCCTCTAAGATAAGTTCCAGTAATACTCCTGTAAAAGCATAGTAAAAGCATAAAAATGAAAATTATAATTCCATGCCATCAGTACAAAAAAATAGGACAAAATGTAAATCTGATATGTCTTTGATACAAAATGGTCCCAATATGTGCTATTGATGTTTTAGGGCCTACAAAGGATGTTGCTTATCCAAGAGAGCAGGATGAGCATTTTGAATTGAAAAAGTCAGGCAGTATGGGGGAGAACGCAAGACGAGGTTATCCTGATTTGCATACAAAACCTAATTGGGGAGCTTACTCTACTGTACACAACAGCATTTTTATCCAAATAGCTACGTTTCAAACAAAGAAGTATAATAACACGTTTAGGGTAGCAAATTTAACTTTTCAAAATGGCTCCCAAGAAGACACATTGCATTTATGAAGGGTTTTTTTTTTGTATCTTCAGACAAAAAGAACCAAAACAACTACAAGGAAAAATTGCAAAAGCATGAAGAAAATGCAGCCATGGTAGGTTAAAATCTCAGTCAAGCCTTGCACAATCACTCAATAGGTAGTTTGTAAGTACATGTAGTTTCTCATGCAAGATATCTATATCTTCTTCAGAGGGCCAAAATAAGGAGGTTGGGTCAAGGATAATTTCCATGCATCTCTGGCTTTGAGTCTGTGCGTGTATGCCAGGGATTAAGGGCTGAGCAGGAAGTGGGGGAAAGTGAGGAACGTGCATCAGCAGCTAGTTACAAAATATTACCTCAGTTTTTCAAATGAGGTCATCAATGCTATGTCCTTATTTGGGTCAGCTCGCTTGCCTTTTAGGTTTTCGATGCGAGGGAATTTTGCGCTGGTTTTGTGGCGGTACATTTTTTTGTGTGCAGGTCCATTTATGCCTGGTACCCCAAGGTTAGACTTATCAAAGATGTTACAGCCCAGAGCCAATTGGGGGAAAAGGGGATGAGAGGCATTGAACTTGGCTTGATTTTTGCCACATTTTCCCCCTCCTTTCTTGCCTTTTGTACCTTCAGCAGACACAGTACCTTTTTTCTTGGGCTCAGATGAGGTACCTGCCAGGATTTTGAGAGTCTTTAACTTTAGACTATTTGCCTCTGAGGGTAAGCAGATGTCTGTTGCAGGGCCCCATATTGGCTCAATAGAGGTCATCATGAAACGCTGCACTTCGGCCATCCCTGATACTATGTTAGAAAGGATGTTGGATGGCTCTTCAAACTCTCGCTGGTCATCTGTGTAACTGTTGGTCTCTGACAAACCAATTCCTGTCCAGTCCTCAGAGCTGCTTTCTGTCAGCTGGTGTGTCATACACTTTGAGTCCCCGAGCTGTCCTTTAGCTTTTTCATCCAATAAGGCTTTAAGCTTTTTGGAGGCTCTTGAATTCTGTCGTGGGGTCTTGACCTTCTCGCTCTTTGCAGCTTTTGGTTTGGATGCTTTGCTTTTTTTAGCACTTTGTCCTGAAGTTTGCTTGTTGCTGCTTTTCCTCTTTGAGCCTTTTTTCCCGCTGATCAGGTCAGCACCTTGCTCATCAAAGTCATTTACTGACTTTTTTTCCAAGCTTATATGGTTGTCATTATTAGAACTGTTGACCTGATACTGGTGGCTATCTACTGCAAATCCACCCATGTGCTCTTGGTGTTCTATCATACTGCAATTCCATTTTACCTCTTGAGCACCCTCCAATGTCAGCTCAGACCCATTCTGTAGAACCTTAGGATTCCCCAATATCTTCAACTCCCGCCATGTGACCTGCGGGGACAAGTTGGGTGTCTCAGGAGGTGAGAGCTCTGACAGTGATGCATGTCTGAATTTATCTGGAGTGAAATTGGAGATATCCAGCAAGTCTGTTGACTCCCTCAGTGGTGTGATTGCATCAATGCTCTGCTGAATCACCAGTTTGGGACTGCAGTGGGCCAGAAAGTTCTCGTTCACATCATTCTCGCCATCTTTCTCACAAGATTTGAGACTTATAGAGCTGTAATTGCTGGAAGTAGCTGACAATGAGCCAACTGAGTCAAAACTTATGAGCCTTCCATTGTCACTGTGCAGTGTCCCTCTTTGAAACTGTAGCTGGCCTTCCACACTGGGAACTTGACATACTTGGAAATCTGATTCAGGTGGTAGTGTTTGCTCAGGCATGTAATTTTTTTCATACAGCATTCTGTTGGTATCCATCCCCAACTGACTGTACCCTGGAACTGCCAGGTTCTCTGAGATTGGCATCGTAGTAGGGAAGTTGTTGGGAGCCTCTGTCAAAACCGCTGCCTCAGGGATATCCGTAGTGAAATGCTGATTTGGATCAAGCTGGGTGTGCCACATTTGGGTGAGACTGGGGCAGTTCTGAGGAGACTGTTGGAGTTCTGATTCAGAAGGTGGGGAGAGTACACAGCTTTGGGCAAGCTGAAGAGAAGCAAACTGCTGCTCTTCCAATGAGATACCCAGAGATTGTTGCCTGGTATTGTTGTTCTGCTGAGAGAAAAAAGAGCCACCAGAGCCACCCAAGGAGTCAGAGGCTTCCAACAATGTCTGCAGATAGCCTCCAGGAATAACAGACATTCCTGTAGCCACATCATCAGATGACGTAGCTTTGTTATATGAGCAGGTGTTAGACATGAAAACTACTTTTTCAGTGGTCTCAGCTGTATGGCTCTGAGGACTGTGTGCAGATGAGTTGATCTCTGTTTGGTTCCCACCTCCTAGAGTGTCCTTATTTTCTGTCACAGCACATGTTTCAGTGTTGTTTGTCTTGCTTTTATTGTTCTCTTCAATTTTTTTCAGTTTCTCACTTCTGAGTCTTGCTTCACTTTTGAATTTCCGGATTCTGACCATTTTATTCCCTATTCTCCTCTCCTCCCTCTCTTGTGATCTGCTCTTTGGGGTAACAGTGGGTATGATGTTGTTTTGGTCCAATGTATTTGAACAAGTGGGGTTTGATATTGTTAATGGCCTTGCTGTGGAAGCTGTCTCTTCTTTAGACCCAGATTCCTGCCTCACATCAGAGTGCTTGTGGGGTGATTGCAGCACAGCTCGAATTCTCTGAAACCTAAGTCTGTTTGCTAGTTTGTGTTTCCTTTTAGGAGGTCTAGAACTAAATGGCTGTTCTTCATGCTCCCTCTGTTTCTTCTGCCAAAAATCCTTCAGAGGAGCCAGTTTTTCATATTTATTAATTGCGTTCTCATTTAAACTTATAGTCGTGACTGTTGGATCAGTTTTGCCGAGCTTTACACACATGCATTTTTCCCCTTTGAACCTGTTGACAATTATGTATTTAATTATCACAGGTGGCTCTTTGCGAGAAGATTTTCTTCTCTTTTTAGGGCACCAGTCATCATCCTCTTCCTGTCTTGGACCAGAAGGCGTCTGTTCACGCTTTTCATTGTTTTTTTCACTTTCAATGGAATCAACATCATAAAGGTAGTCATCACTGTACCTGACTTTTCTTTTTGCTCTTAATCCGTAGTTTAGTGGATTGGAAGAGCAAACATTCTTTTGTGAATATATATTTCTCTCTTTGCTCTCAAGAAAAGTGTCAATGGAGGACCCAGTGCTAGAGCTGTCATCGCTATAGTCTTCTGAGTCTTCAGTTGAGTTGCTAGAATCAATAAAGTAGTTCATTTTTGGACTGTAATCAGATGCCCTCTCTAAGGAGCTTTCACTGTCATTTTCTTTATGTTCATTCTCTAGTGCAAGGTCTTCAGGTTTAGGTAAGAAGTCGTCTGCACTCTTCTTTACCACACTATCAGCACTTTTTGTAGAGTTTACCAGAACACTGGGAAAGAAGTTAAACTGTGTTTCCTCCTGCAGGACATTTGTCTTTTCCCTCATGTTGTCCTGGAAAGACTCATAGCGGATTTTCAATGAGCACATGTCACTGCTCAAGGCAGAATCATCATCGTCGTCAAACATATAGTTATCCACATCCTCCTCTGAGAAAAGATTTACTGAGAGCTCGTTTCTTGAACATAGGTCCAGTAATTCCATTTTGCTCTCACTGATAAAAGACTCAATGTAACCCCAGTCCTGATTTGAAGTGGGGAGCAGACCATCCTCTCCATTGCATTTGTCCAGCAGAAGTCCTTCATACATATTTCTGGATGTCTGGTCTGGGTCATTTTCTGTTTTATCTAAATTCTTTTTCTCACCCAACTGGGATTTGGGCATGGGAAAGCTCAAAAGCTGGTCATCCAGAAGCTGCTCTGAGCAACTGCCTGTTTCACTGAGGCCCATACACTGCATGTTGGCGATGGAGCAAGCATCATACTCGCGGTTCATGTCCGTCATTTTCAGGTTGATAATGGGCTCATTATCCAGTACATCCTTGGTCTCAATGATACAGCCCAGGCAAGGGCGGCTTTGCTGGATTAGGCAGTCCTCTGTCATCCCAGATATGCCCATTGGCTCCATAATGGTAAGGGGTGGTTTATTACTTTCCTCTGACAGGGACCAGGGATTTACATCCTTGGTAACGCAAGCTGTGAGGGATATGGCACAGCTGCTGGATTCATCAGTGGACTGGTCAGGAGCCTCAGTTTGAGTCTGTGGCGAGGGCGGGCTTGTGAGGCAGTACTCTCTTAAGGCCAGTGCTACTCTGTGGCCATCTGAACCACCTCTCTGGGCACTCAATACAGCAACTGAGGAGGATAGGGGAAAGGTGTTATCTGCAGCAGCATACAGCTTTAGATTACCTCTCAGCTCACATGATCCTACACAAGGAAAGAAAAAAACAGAATATCAGCACCACATTATAAAGATATGACAAAGAAACAACAACATTATTTGATCAGTTTTATTTCTCAAAGAAAACATAATCAAAAAAGTCCATCACTGAATCAATATAAGGACATATTTCCATGTACACAATATGGCCAAAAGTATACAGTATGGCCAATATGGACACCTGACAAACATGCCTATATATGGGCCTGCCTCAACTGTTGTCATTTGGAAACACACAATTGTCTAGAGAGTATTTGTTTGCTATAGCACTAAGATTTATCTTAAGTTAAACTAAAGGGCCAAAACATGTTCTAGCATGACAATGAACACAAAGACACCTTTAGAATGAATGTTGGGATAAACAACTTTTGGTCCATCTGAAAACAGATGGTTGCATGAGAGCAAGCAAAACACTCATCCAACAATCAATGACCACACATAGACAAATATGCTTATCAGGGGATCCGTATAAAAACATGCTTAATTCCTTTAAACACACTTTGTATTGGTTTTTTGTGTTGATACTATACAGTTGTGAAGAAGTAACAATTTATAATCCCACTATCCAGTATCAGGTTCCTGTCATGTTTTCTTCCTTATGTTGACTCATGTTGATTTTCCTTGACATTTTCACTTTTGCCCTGTTCATTTTGGAATGCAAATGTAATTTATGTATGTTTATGTAACTGCCTTTTGTGTATTCTTTTGTAGTGTTTTGTATCGTTTTGTCTTGCACTGTTTGCACCAGGTTGCTCGGATGAGCTTGCTAGGACTAACCCTACTTAAATCCTTAGCTCTGTGTTGTTCTATGTGTCTCTGTCTTTGTTTTATGTAGCACCATGGTCCTGGAGAAACATTGTCTCATTTCACTGTGTACTGCGCCAGCTATATATGATTGAAATGACAATAAAAGCTTCTTGACTTTTGACTTGAATTGACTTGTACATCTCTGAGCACTGCTCATAGATAATGGCCTTATTTTCAACAGGATCTACAGCCAAATCCTGAGCTTAGAAAGCTGGCAGATATAAAACATCCACCCTTTTTTTCATGAACAATGTGTTAAAACCATAAAAATATTTTTTCCTCTTTCAAGACCACGAACTGTACTCCATTTTATTCTTTTACACAATGGAATGTATTCCATGTTCATGACAATTCATCTAATGTAACAGTTTTAGTTGTTATGTATTGGACTCGACTTTGCATGTTCGTCCAGAATCCTCAGCTGTTCCAACAGCCGACTGCTCCTCTTTCTGCCAAGCTGTGGAGCAGAGTATCACAGGGAGTTGACAGAAGCTCACTAATTGGTTCTGACACTGGAGGGTGAGAGGGAACTAGCATCACATATTTTTGCTTGCTCTCAAATAGCTGAAACATTTAAGAGTTTACATGTAAAAAAAAAAAAAAAAAACTAAATAGGTTTTTGAAACAGTTGTTATTTTTTTTCTATGAATATCAGTGCATGTTCTACAACTGTGTAATTTTTTTACAGTCTCTAGTCAGACATAAAGCAGCATATGGTGTTACCCTGAATTTTGGCAATAGGTTACAATGTCCTGAGCTTTACATTGCCAACACAGTTTATGCTAGACACACAGTAAGGTGAACAATTTAAACCTTATTTCACTGTTAGGATTTAATTAAATACCCTATCTAATGCCACACATGCACAGAAATAAATATTGCTGGTTTATTAAAATGGTCTGGATCCAGGCTGGTGGTGGCATCCCCAGACATTTGCAATTTGTAGTCAGGCTCCAATCACCAGGCCAGGTTTGGTTTCTGCCAGATAGCTCTGTGAATAAATGACCACATGCCTGCCTGTTTTCAATTGGCAGGATGAAGGTCCTTGCTTATATGCTTGTATTTAGTGAAGCAAGTTTCTCTTTCAATGATTTGAGTTTGGACAAAAATTAAGCATGTCGACACGAAACAACAGGCACTGAAAGCCTTATAACTCGGGTATTCACAAACCTTACCCCATCTTCTTATGTTGAAATATTTACAAATGTGAATACATTCTGAGATGTCAGCAGGATGTCTACAGCTGGTACAAATTAAAATCATGTTGGCAATTTCCCAATAACTTTGCACAACAGACGTGAAGTGAAATCTGCAGTGAACTAACACTGTTTTCTGTTTTGATATTTCCAGTATCTCCCTCGTTCTCTCATCCTGCACTACACAACACCAAAGCACTTAAATTCCAGGCGTGTAGAGGACGTGTGAGTAAGCAACTAGCAGCATTTGTTAAAGCAGCTGCCAGTCTGGTCCTTAATGGCATCTGGCATTTGTGAATGGTGGCGAAAGATCAATTTATCCACACCAGATTTTAGTAAATGAGTGCCGACTTATTGGCGTATGATTCATCGCCGATCCTCTGAAAAAAGTCTTGGATCCAGAGTTCAGTGATGCCGTTTTTCACTTGGTCAGTGTGAGGACTTGCAGTTCCAGTACTTATCTTTGCGACTATGACTGTGGGGTTGGCTCAGCTCTTAGCTCCAAATCCCTCATCTGGAATCAAGTAAGGGGCTGCACATGATAAACTAAAGCCTGACAGGCTTATAGTCCTGGCATAGAGACGCTACCTGCACTGGAGCATATCACTGTATGCCAGGTGTACAAGAGAGCCAGTGAGCTAAGACTAGAGACTAATGTCACAATAAGATAAATCTAGGCAGGAGAAAGTGGAATGTCATGGGAGCTGCACTGCCTCAAAGCATATTTATTTTTTGTTCTTCATTTAACAAAAGAACAATAGCCACAATCATCCTGAAAAGACATAAGACTTTGCCTTTGGGCTCATAGATGGCACAGAGCTAAACGCTAATTGGGTCAGAAGAAAAATTACGTATTAAGTGCCACATATCAGATGTTTCTAATCAGAGTATTTTTTTTTTGTCTTACCAGTTTGGTCCAATGCATTAGTCTGCACTGAATTCAAAGCTGGCACGAGGAGACCGGTCTCCTTTAGGACATCCATCAATGAGATAGGGCGTCACTCCGCTTGTGCATCATCTCCACTGTCCCACCTATATAGAGAAGCAAACAGAACTTGACATATCATTTTCTTAGTGAACATGTCCTTTGGCTACTCTGGCAACTATTTAAATAAGCTATTGTTAGAGAGTAAAAAGAGTTTATTATTTAATTAATTTGTTTAACTCAGTTTTTTACTGTAACATGCCTGAGTCACTCGCAGAATTAACTTAAGTTTTGTAAATATGTATCTACCATCACCAAGGTAACACACTAAAACATGTTCCAATCAATTTCAACTGGATATCATAGCTGTTAACCCTAGGAGCGTTGGCATTTAAATATAGATTTCAATTTATTATAAATAAAGCAGCTGGGAACCTTCACCTCCTAATGTGTCAAATTATCATGAACTGGAGGACTGAAGTCTAGCTACTACATATAAAAAGTCAGGTCAGCTGTAGCAATAGGATGTTTATAAAAAATGGAGATGAAGAGATTGTGCTTATAGAAAAAATGTACGTGAGCAGAGGTTTATGAGCAGAGAAGTCAGCCACAGGGCTGAAATAATACAGTTTGCACTGTGCATTGTGTGTGCTGTCAGTGAAGGCTGCCTAAAGCGGTGGATAGCAAGAGAGGCCCTCTGCAGTTGTGCAGTCATGCACACAATGTATTAAATGTCAGTTGAGGGATGTTGATTGCATGAAATAGCATCCCTCTGGCTTTTTGCATTCAGCTGAAGAATAAACCAACATCCAACAATGTGCCCATGGCACCCAAGCACAGGAAATCCTTCCATAATTGGCTTTGTGTTGAGCTGGCCTGTCACTCAACTTTTTTAATGCCGTGTTTCTTTAACCTTTACTTAACTAGGATAGCCAATTAAGAAAAACTCATTTGAATGAATTAGTTATAAAACCAGTGCCTTGCCCTTCCTGTAGCAACCTTTAAAATGTCCAATTTGCTACTAATTTATTAGACATGAATTTCAGAGCAGTTATAAATGCCAAACCTTTTTTACAATGCTTTGCAATGATCTTCAGAGTCTACAGTTATACAGTTTGATAATAAACCTTAACGTTAATTAACATTAATAACATTAAATAGATGCTTTTCTATGCGTCAAGATTTGAATACAGGAAAAGTCAATTGTGGGACGTCATTTCAGTCTCCAGGTAGAACAATAGATGAGACACAGTGTGGGCACAAGTGGGCAATTCCTTTGCACATAGAGTCGCAGTGGGTCAGTGAGTAATTACCATGTTGTGTGTGGTAAGCCTCGTCTTTGGGCAGAAATTCAATTATGCTGTTTTTTACATTTGTATTGCTTCTAGGGAGGAAGTATACACTAAGGATAATCACTAAAAGAGACAGCACAGAAACAAAGCTGAGTTCTTGACTTCACAACAAGAGCGAGTACTGTGCTGCTGATGACAACAGGAATCACAGAGATGGGGCTTTTTGGGGTTTTTTTGGCACATCAAGATATATTTTTGTGCCAAGTATAAAAAATGAGTGCAGGACCACCATACAGATTTTTTTGTTTTGGTTATTTTTTTGCTTTTTTTTGACTGTTCTGAGACATTATATTTGCATTAATACGAAGATCTGAGACCATATGTGACAGTAGGCTAGTGTGTGCTAATAAGCAGACAGAACATATGAATTTCAAAAATATACATACAAACCCAAAGCAGGCCACAAAAATACTTTCTCTGAGATTGCTATTGAAAATGTCAGAAGAAGTATTACAATATAAATAATGCGATAAAACATCTTATGGTGTTTAGCTTAGAGCATGAGGATGGCTGCAGGAGGACTGAGGACTGCACAGAGCAGTATCAGCGAACATGGTCTTCACAATTGAGTGCAAGGTGCCATGAATTGCATGCACAACAAGTATTTTTGAGCATGGAGCGCTGAAATGAGAGTGCAGGGAAACTGTCAGGTGTGAGAGCACTTCAGTTAAGTGAGCACTGAGACATGCATGCTTCCTTTACTCAGGAGTCAAGGTGCATATTACAGTACAGCACTCATTTTTAATGACAATGTTCTCTGACACTGCGCTATGTGCTCAGGCTGCTTTCCCCCACACATCAAGATACATATTAAACGCCATATTGTCTGAAATATACACTAAATACATTTACATACTTAGCTGATGCAGTGCACACTGTCCACAAATTCTTATTTTTAATACTCAACATCCTCAGACTGACATGTAATGACTAAATGACAAATACTGTTTGTAGACGTTTGACCAGCATCATCCAGAAATGTTCAATGGCATATAAAATAACCCTGATATTTAACAGAACAAGAAGCATGAACAGGGTGAATTAAAGGGATGATGGCTGATCGTGTGATATTGCAGGAAAGCGTGCCTTAAACGCAAAGCTAACAGGCCTGGACAGCAGTGTGATTCATTCAAGTGGGCCCTGAACTCATTATCCACAAAGCCTGCCATTTAGACAACCAGGCGCATGAAACCCGCTCAGCCCTTCACTTCCACATCCGTAATTACCATCCCGGCTTCTTGTTCATTCATAGCTTCCCTCGTGTGACGAATAGTGTTTGAGTGTCCCTGTCATGATTCATACACACATCTACAATAGCACCAGCAGAGATGCAGAATGAGAAAAAGGACAGGAGGAAAAGATTATCAAGAAAGGCTATAGGAAACATACCTCACTGACAGGTTACACTACACATTAAATCTGCATAAAAGATGTAGGAAAAATCTCTACATGCACATGCTTATCATTCCGATTCTTCAAGCCATCATTCTCTGATACAGTGATTATAAGCAGAAAAGCTCTGTATGTGCTTTAGTGAGCAGAAAATCTTTTATACCTGACTTAACACTGCAGTGAGGTTTAATTGCCATAATTAAACAAGTGAACGCTTGTTGTGGGAACTTGTGATAAATCTTACTTCCTCAGTTCTAAAGAATGCAATATATTCAAATATTGGTTGGATTTAATCTTCACAGAAAACCTAGAAATATATGACAAAAACCGTGGGGTCACTTAAAAAAGAGAGACAAATTTCCTCACAAAGACAGTAAAACAAACATGTTTACATGTATATAAAGATGTACTTCCAGAAATTCCAGAGATATTTTTAAGCATTTTTGTTCTTTCCAGTCTTGCCATGCAGTTACTGGTTTATACATTTGTCTACTTGTTCCTGACTTCAATTTTTCCCTTGATTAAATTCCTTTTTTTCTTTAAAAAAAAAAATAAACCCTATAAACATTCCTCAGGTTTACCTAATTAGAGAAGGCCATGGCATGGATGCATCAAATTGTTAATCTTTATAAGCATTACAGTGTCACCTTGATTAGAGTGACCTTCCCTACATTCACTGCTCATACTTCCAACAGCCCCGCTGGCCTCTTTAATTCAAAAGCTGCTATGGGAAGCTTTTCAAAATGGGTTCTGGGAACTGGGCAGGAACCCTAACTCAGGAGACAAACTATAAGTCTTCTAAGGTCAAATTTAGTGAGATGAACATTTTCAACTTTTTCTTCCTTGCCACATCTGGATCTATTCATTGGTCCAAAGCTAAAGAGCAAGCTGGTAAAATGTCATGTCAGTCTACTTCCCTGTCTGCTTCTGTGTCTCAGCTCTGGTCATTTTGGCCAGCTATAATGTCTGATTCATTCACCTACTATTTCAAAGAGCTCCCAAAGAGTCTAACTGGCTGCTGTCCTAAAACTCATGGTCTACTGGCTGCTGGGCCGTCTCCAGGGTCTGATCCTCTCCAGACAAAGAAATCTAGGAAACACACACTGAAGCTCCAAGACTATGTATCAGGGCAAATAAAGCTTGTCTTTTTATTAGAATTTCTATTTCCACTGGTGTCCTGAAACTGCTGTTGTCTCTATTAGTGGCTGGCTGTCCACTTGTCCCCATATAGATATTTTTCAATTCAATTTATTTTTTAACAATTCATATAGTCTCAAAGCAGCGTTACAGAAGTATAGAAACAGAATAATACAAAAATACGCGGCTTTGTTCAGCCTCTTCTGGCTCATTACAGATCACTACTTATGTAGCCAGAAACTCTACAACATGTAATGTCAGAATTTTTTTCAAACAATGCAGAATACCACTACAAATTACTTCTTACATTAGTAACTAATTTTAACTAAACTGAGTATTATGTAGAAGGAACAAAAGCGTGGAGTAATTAGAGGCCTTTTATTTTGTAACATTAGGTAAGTACCTTTAAATAAATAAATAAATAAATCAATAAATCAATCAATCTTTAAAACTGATGAAATGCAGTGTGCCTAATGAGCACTTGTATATTTTTAGGTTTGAAGGAATTAAGGGTCATCAAACTACAGCAAGATGCCACCAAGAAAAATGCAAGCCAAACATGTCATGAGCTCAGCAAATATTATCATTACCTCTTATAGCTGAAATATTAATGAATTTCCATTTCATATTTAATTCATTTTAAACTTATTTAAACAAAAGAAAACTTAAAAAATAACAGCTTAACCCCTTAAGGCAAAGTCTAGACAAAGATATAAAATGATTGATCTTAAATTACACTATCTGGTCATATGAATGTGAACATTTTGCCATCAGACCCATATTTGCTTGTGGAACATCACATGCCAATTTGAATTCATTTGCTGTTATAATAACATGGGAAGTTCTGGGAAGGCTTTCCACTAATTCTGAAGCATGGCTGATTTGTCCATTCAGCCACAACAGCATTACTGAGATCAGGTACTGATCATAGATGCGCAGGCCTTTGGTGTATTCAGAGTCCCAGCTGATCACAATGGTCTTCATTGGGGTTGATGTCAGGGCTCTGTGCATAACACTGAAGCTTCTCTATACTAAATTTATGTTGTCATGGACCTTACTTTGTGAACGGTCATGCTGGAACAGATTTGGGCCTCTTAGTTTGAGTGAAGAAAAACTGTAAGACTGCAGCATACAAAGACATTGTTTATAACTCTGTGTTGCCTTTTTTACCAATAGTATGGGGAAGACCACCATAGGTGTGTGATGGTCAGGTGTTCACATACTTTTTGTCACAAAGTCTATGTTATGAAGGGATGTCAAACATAAAACCCACTGGCTGGGATCATGAAGCTTCTAAATTCAAATTTTTGGACCACACTTTGAAAAAAAGAAAATAAAATTCTGTTGCTCCACTAGAGGGCAAAATAGAGCAATATACATAAATTCATTAGCATACAAAAAATGTACTCTGTAATGAGGACTCATTTTAAAATAACTCATTAATGAACGATATCAGTAACGTATTATTATCACAATTCAAGTGTGGTGAATACTTATGCAAGCCAACGTGTATACAGTCCCCACAAAAAATACCTGAATAGCAAGGCATTTGGGTTTGTGTTAATATAATGAATATGAGATAGTAGATCAGAATTTCTGGTTTCTTATCATTTCATTTCGATTTGTTAAACAACCTAGAGCACTTGTTCACCTTTTGTGTGAACCCTACAATTTTTCCAGTGATCAAAAATATTGGAACATTTAACCATCATTGTTGTTGTTGTCCAGGCATGCCCGGTTAGACTGATTAAAACTTAAACCAAGACTGAACATTCAGGGCTATAGCTATATAGTTCAGTCTTGGTTTAAGTTATGGGTTTCACCTATGAATCTGCATTTGTTGTTGAAAAACCAGCACAAAGACCAGAGAGCTGGCTTTGGGAGAAGCTGAGAAAAGAGGAAAAATCAACCACAACCATTACACAAGAATGTTTTAAGAATGAATTCAGACATCTTTCTGCCTGGCAATTTAGCGAAAATTTCTAATTTCTAACTTTAACTTGCATCAAGGCCATAACCAAAAACACTGCTAATTTGGTCAAATCAATCAAATTGAGCAGCGTTTCTCCTCCTGAAGAGGAGACTGGAGGGAGAAACTCCCCCAAACAAACAACAAATAAAAGTACAAACCTGGAAAAGCATCACTGAAGAATAATGCAACAGTTTGGTGATGTCAGTGTGTTGCTGATTTGACAAATGAATTTCAAGTAAGGGATATGCAACCAAAATTATACTCAACTCAAAAGACTTGAGATGTGTTGTAAAAAGTGTTTATAACTTACATATTTTTAGCAATGATTAGTTTTAATAAATGTGTGGAATAATTCAAACATGATTTAATTCTTAAATAAGAGGGATGAGTTTTGCTGTTATCAATACTATTTACCATTTTTCATAATACATTGTTGTTTGAAATAAATGTATACCATGTTTGAATTTGCAGTATTTTTTTGATTGTATATAACAATAACAACAATCATCATCATCATCATCATCATCATCATCAAAAAAACATTTTTTAGGTTCTTTTAAACCAAGTGATGGAACAATTTTAGTTTCTATTACAGAACCATTCCTTTTGAGTGTCCATGTGGCAATTATATTTTCTGAGGTTTCTCAAAAAAAGAAATAAAGCTGGCTTTTCTAAAGCTTGTTTAAGAGCAGAAGCAGGTAGAAAACTGAACCTCAGCCTTACCTGCAGGTGGTTATGTAAACTCTATTTATAGTTGGGTGTTTATTCATTTTAGAACTCCAACCGCTCAAATTTAATTAAAGCCTTAAGTATAATTATATATTCCATCCTTATCAAATAAACAAATCCTTAGTTCATATAAACAAAACTTTAAAAAGAATGTATTAAAGCTGAAATATCATCTGCTGTGTTTAACAATTGATAACACACAACTTTAAAAAATAAATGCATTATTAAATAACTTGGGCATGTCATTCATCTTTCCAGGACTCTGCATCCAAGTCAGAGGATGTGACTGTTACTCAGTTGAAGAGTTAATGAGCTGAAAATCCACTAATAATAATTCACCAACTGTGTGTCTTATTCACGTTTACAAAGTACACGTTGACACTAAAACCCATTACTTATGGTTTAATAAGTTTTGTCCGTATGCGGTTATGATTATCATTGTTGACTGCCATCTTTTCTGGTAACTATTTGTATTACTCTGCTTACTACTTGCTAAAATTATTGAGGATCCTGATATTGATTTTGATTAATTGGCAGAATTAATCGGATGAATAAGGAAATTGTTTAATAAACAACCTATGGGCTACATTATCAGTTTTGGGGCTAATGTCCTATTAAGCAGACAACATTTTTCTATAATAAAGTGTGTTTATCCTTCAAGATTTCAAATATGCATTTATAAACAAATTAAATGAATGAATAAAAAAAATGCAAAATCGATAAATTATCAAGCTTATTATTATTATGTTCATATCTACTCTATAATAGGCCAGAGACCTGTAACACAAGTACAGTGTGACAAGACACGCATTCATTTGATTCATGTCTGGGACATGAGTACAGCTATCATAGAAAGTAATTACACGTGTCTTCACTGCTAGTAGTTTTAATGAAGAATCCTATATTATAATTTTACCAACTCAAGTACTTTTCAAAAAGCAAACAAACATTGTTTTGGTCATAACAAACACATAAAAACTCAATGAAATCCTGTGTGAACTGTCCAATGTGCCTACTGTGTGGTAGTAAAGTGTAATGAGTATTTGAGTAAGTGTTGATCTACTACCATTTTCACACACAAGAGGATTTTGTGCCAGGATAATTGTGTTGAAGATTGGAAAACTATTTCCAGGTCTTACTATTTCCAAGTTTGCTGTCCAGCCTCTGTGAGCCTTCGCCTGACATATTTTGTTCCTCAGTCACTCACTTTAATCATCAAGATATCTGGCAGAGCTTTGTATGGACTATGAATCACAGCTTCAGGGTTTGAAAATTTGTAAACTAGCTCTTAAATTTAACTTAAATCCACTATGCCACATATTTATTACAAACTATTGGCAAGCTCATGCTATGACAAATGAAGATAGTTTAATTAAAAAGAATAGGTTCAGCGTTTGCGTTGCCGTTTTATTTGTCCTCACACTTTTGAAAAAGAAATCATTCTGGCAGCCGAACTAGACACTGCAGCAGCCCAGCAAGCTAATCGACGTGAGTTCAATTTGATTTGTTGGTGTTAAAGAAATAAATATTCTCTCATAGCATCTGTCTGGTAAATTAAAAATAATGTACATTGTCTACAGGGTGCACAGGCTTTTGGGAAATGCTAATTGCGGACAGAAGGCGAAGGCGCCCACTGACGCAATCTCACCCGACTGGGTGCCTTTTCTTGGAAACACTGTTGCTGTTAGTGACAGTAATGTGTCATTCTACAACTATTTACACTTCTTAAAGATCACGTCCATAACGATGCTGTTATAAGACTAATGCAAAGCCTTAACAATAATGCACAAATGTTCCCCTTGTTTTCCTTGAACCTCCTTCCTGTTTTCCTGTCAGTAATGCAAAGGAAAGGATTTTTCACTGGAGAAAAATATGCAAGAAGTACAAATAGTAAACTCATTGACATTTGCTGTGTTAGTTCTAACTGCACCAGCACAAATACTAACACCGGAAGCGTGTTCATATTTTCTTGATTTGTCTCCCGTAATAATGAATTGAAGGAGAAAGAACTCTGCAGTCAGTGGGTACATTCATATTTAATGTGGGTTAGATATAAAGAGGCAGTGACACCTAATAGAAGTGGTTTGGAGTTGGGAAAAATGAGTTGTGTCATGCAGAAGATAGTACTTGAAACATAATAGGCTGTTATATGCAGGCCATTTAAGCCACAAAGTTGGGTTGTGGCAATAATCATCTTTAATCCTCTATACTCAACATGTCAATCCCATTTTTACAATCAGTAAGGGTTGTCAAGCCACATCGAGCGCCTTCAGGGTTTTTTGTAGTGCTAACAAACTGAGGACTGCAATTTTAAACTATGCAATCACATCATGCATCCTTTGTGAAGGCAACATTAAATTTTACTTTTCTTCAAATATCACACTCTTTCTGATCTAGTCAAATTCTCAGTAGAGTGTCACTTCAGCCATCAGTCAGAGGGGCACGTTAATCCTCTAAAGTCAGGCAGTTGACATCTAATATTCTGTGTGCTGCAGCTCCGGAAAGTTTCTAGGGATGATGTTCACACAAAAACCAACTCAACAATGGATGATATGTGAGTTGTAATATTTTAAAAACAGAGAACTGAATCCATCCATACTCCAGCCTTAGCCTGTGAAATCGTGTTGTGCTGAATATTCGTCTGTATGTTCAAGCCAAGAGGATGGGAAAGGGTTGAGTTTCACCATCTGTTCTTATCTGCCTCTCATTATCCCCACTGTTGACATTCACTTGTTAATTGATGGGTAGCTTGGAGAGGCTCTCCTTGTACTGTGACTGGGATCTCAGGAAAATCCTTGTGTATACGACTTACAACAGTAAATAGTCCTATTGTTTGCTTTTCCAAAAGGTCAAGGAAGAGAAGTCGAATAGCCGTACCCTTTCAGAAGTACATACAGTCAGGTCCATAAATATGTAGACAGGGTTAGGCATTTTTTATAATTTATCCTCTATACACCACCATAATGGACTTCACAGATAGGAAAGAAGTGTAAATCAAGGGGTTTAATTCAAGAAGTTTAAAAAAACAAAAAAAATTGTTATCCTTATTTATTTTACATTATTTACATACTCTCTCCATTTTCTCAGGCTCTAAATTAATTGTACAATTGACTGATAAGCAGTTTCATGGCCAAGTGTGGCCTGGTTCCTCCTTATGTTTCAGTAAGAATCTAAAAGGTCTAGAGTTGTACTGAATCTGAATTTGGTAGATGTTCATGAAAACTCGAAAGACAACTTTCCTTGGTGGAGGAAAACACCTTCACAGCATCTAGTCATGTCAAGAATAGTCTCAAGAAGGTAGGTATCCTTGTCAAAGGACACCTTAATGAACGTAAATACAAGAAATGCAATATTCTCAATATGCAAACTACTGATAACACTCAAGAACAGAAAGGTCAGATTTGCTAGAAAACGTCTAAAAATGCCAAGTTGGCAAGTTCTGGAACAAGATTTTTTAGACCGATGAAACCAGAAAAAAAGAGCATGGGGAAGGAATGGACGGTCTCATGATTCAAAGCAAACCACATCATCTGTCAAACATGGTGGAGGCAGTGTTATGGCACGGTCATGTATGGCTGTGAGTGCTGAAAGAACTAGCAGGATGAAGTGTACAGAGATATAGTTTCTGCTCAATTTCAGTCAAATGCTGCAAAACCGATAGCACACTGATTCACGGTACAGATGGATAATGACCCAAAACATACTGTGAAAGCAACCCAAGAGCTCCTTAAAGCAAAGAAATAGAATATTCTTAAATGGCCGAGTCAGTCACCTGACCTCAACCTAACTGAGCTTGCTTTCACTTACAGCAGACTAAACTGAAGGCAGAAATAGTCACAAACCAGCAGCAACTAAATGCGACTGCAGTAAGGACCTGGCAAAGCAAAAAGAAGGAAACTTCGGTTATAGATTACAAATGATTTGCTTCAGAGAATTAAAATGAATCTGTATATATGCAAATATATTAGTTTGTCCAATTATGAGGCTGTGATTACTAAATTGTTAATGTAATATATTTTGGTAAACACCTTGAATTATAGCTGAAACTCTACACTTCAATCACATCTTAATTGCTTCATTTAAAATCCACCGTGGTGGTAAACAGAGGCAAAACACCCAAATTGTGGATACTTATCTGACTATATGTGACCTTATCACAACGGTGCGTCCTGTATTCTCAGGTTTGAACAGTTTAGTTGTTTCTGCCTTGTTCCTAATGTTTGAATACTCCTGGATAAGTGAATATAGAACAGTACATAAATGCATTGTCAGAGAGGAAAACAATACAGGCTATGTACATGCCGAGAGCCTAATACTCCCTACTAATTCTTTCCCTGACGCGTTTCTCTGTTTCCAACAAAGCCTTCACCTTTGACAGATGACAATACTGATAAAACGATGTTGTGAGGGTGGGTTTTGACAAGCCATGCAACGCAAGAAGAAAGGAGGCAGAGAAGCAGTGGCAGGTGCTAACAATAGCTTTCAAAATCGAGCCGTTTTTTCTTTATGCAGAGGCAACAGCGTGACAAATAACCACCCTCCAAGCACGTGAGCTGGTCAAAACAGAACAGCCATCCCTACAGAGAAGATCACACTACCTTATTTGCTTCTAAATTTACTGAATCTCGAGGAGCGTTGCCATAACATTTCTATCTTTTATTATAGGATTGCAGTACAAGCTCATGCTCAGCTCACTCTACGGCGAGAAGATTTTCTCTGGAGTTAAGTGGGTAAAGGGCTTGTCATGATGGCACCAGGTGATTCTGGGCCACTGGCCATCTTCCTTCCTGTCTCGCCAGGTGACCAGATCCAGGGAGGTGTTAAAAGTTGATTAGGTGTCTAAAGGTCACCTACCCACGATCATGTCAGCATCCTAGAGTCCCACAGTCTCACAGTTTAATGAGCCAAAGCTAGCTGCATTCAGCTAATGTTTCTGCTGCTCACTGGTCACAAAGGTCTGGACAGGTGCGCTGTAGCAGTGGATGCACTGATTGATGAAATAATACAGCCGAAAAAATAACAGTAATTGAGGGAAAAAAACATTTGTTTGTCTTGATCAAATATTGGAAAATGCATGGCCATCCAGGATGGCAATAATCACATCTGTGTGCAGCATGTGCATTAAATGATATCTAATAGGAGGCAAAAAAGGTCATCTATCTGAGATGTAATTATCCCTCTTGCAGACTTGGTTCTCTGCACGCCATTTCTGTTTGCTTTCCTGAATCCAAATCAGGAGCTTGGGGGGTGGGGAGTAGGCTGCGGTAATGCTGCAGTGATCACTGCTAATACAAGGCACATCATGTCCTGGAGGTGTTGCAGGCAACTCAGGCATTCCATCAATGTCTTTTTCTACTCACACGCTATTGGGCCGACACATTATTGCTGAACTCAATCAATATTTTTTATTACCGCCACTTTGTTCTGCCTGTGCACAACGTGCAAACTAATCAACATTTATAGTATTAAAAAAGTTCCCTTGTTTTTGATACAGCCATACAGGTGCAGGTCATTGTGAGCATATAACAGGATGTGTTATGATTGACAAGAACATGTGTCACTTTAAGAGCCATGCTCAATTAAGATGTTTCAATCTAGACCGCTGAGGAAACAAAAGGTGCCGCAGAAAAATCTCGACATAGTCATTTATATTTTTTTCCGATTCATATCATGTGTCAAAGTGCTATCAAGTGTTTTCTATTGTTTTTATCTACATCGTTTATAGTCTTATTTATTTGACCTGACTTAATCATCATCTTGTACACAGATGACTGTGGGTGTGGCTTAAGCCTGTATGGACCTTTGGAGTTGGTGCTTTGTAGACATTTAAGTATTGTTGTGACTGCATGTCACTTTTTTGGCATCATTGAGGTTGAGTCAGCAATTTAAGGGCTCACCTTTGATAAGATCCTCCCCTGTTTGGTGCAGCGACTAGCACTAGAACTTGGTGATAGACTATGAAATTGTAAGGTTGATCATTCTGATCCATACAGCATACATGACCAAACCACTGCAGCTTGGAAAATTTAAAGAGTTCCTATTCTTCTCGAGTTCGTTTACAGCAGTGTGAAAGACATTCAGTAATACTGACAGAACCATTGACTTGAAGACTCGCATTTTAATGAATGCAGCCATACATCAAGAGATGTACCAGATCCAGTTGGATTCCACTTCATAAGTATTTTGGAGATTCAAAAGGAGATGGCAACTATATGTCTTGTGGACAACAACCTCCTAATCAATACACAGTTGTCGGACTTTACATGACTGTAGAAGTTGTGATTCCGTTTTGAGTCTGGTTCCTCTCAAGGTTTCTTCCTCTTCCTCACAGTCGCCTCAGTCACCTCAGGCTTAATCATTGGAGATAAATACAAACATATTTAAATATGTCTAATGTTAATCTTGAACTTTTGTATAATGTTAATCTTAAATCTCTTTAGTACTATATTTATTATGTTCTGTAAAGCTGCTTTGAGACAATGTCCAGTGTTAAAAGCACTATACAAATAAAATCGAATTGAATTGAATCCTGTAGCTACTTAATGCTTTACATATAATGTCATCATATAATGTCATGGTTGCCCTCAAGGTTTCTTTCTCATGTCATCTCAATGAGTTCTTCCTAGTTACCAATGTAAGTGGATTTCTGTTAAGCTGCATGTCTATTGTTAAATCTGCTCTATGGACAAAAAAAAGCAGACCATCAATAGCTGGAGTGGTAGTGGTGTGTGGTGGTGGTGTGTGGTGGTGGTGGTATGGGAAAGGGGAGCGGAGTGGAATGGGGTGTCTAGACAACATCAGTAAACTGCTGTACAGATCTGACAAATATGTTCTACATTTATCTGATCATGTAAATGACATGAATAATCTAAGTACAGCCAGATCTTATTCAGGTGATGGCATGTTATTAGGAATATATAGCTAAAGCATCAGGCAGGTGTGAAAATAACCCTAACCGTGACAGCAGTGTTTACAGCAGTCACACTTAATTTACTGCAGCGCCTGAATATTTACGCAGAGATAAAAAATAAAGCACACTCTTGCACTGACGAGGGCAGCGTATGGGTGAGATCTCAGTTTTGACTTGACTGCTACTAAAATCAATGTAAATCCAACTCTCTAGTTTTCCTGAAGGATTTTAACTGTTAGGTCGGTTCTTGTGCTGCATGTCAGCTGCAACAGTGACAAAATCTGCTCAGAAACATCTCGTTTATCTCTGATTGATGTGCTCAAAATGCTTTTCTGGCCTATTGACAAGTACCAATCAGCAACCAGTGCAGGAGTTTAGTCTAGTCCATCATTTATTCTCAGGAGACAGAGAGGCTGTTCATTCGTTTATTGCAGGACCTTTGACCAAAAACCAGCCTTGTCTGAATAAGTGTGTTTGCATTGCACATCTGCTCCTCTGCTATTGAAGGGTGACTCTGACTGCATTAAGCCACAAATTCTGTCCTCACTGGACAAATATGTGTGACATTTAACATGCACTTCTAATTCTATTCAAGTATATCTCTATCTATCTATCTATCTATCTATCTATCTATCTATCTATCTATCTATCTATCTATCTATCTATCTATCTATCTATCTATCTATCTATCTATCTATCTATCCTTCCATCCATCCACCTATAATTGAATTTAATTGCATTTAATCTGCTTTGAGTAGTTGTTTGTGTCTCAGTTCGCTAAATACATTCCTTCATTTAACATTTTAAAGTCCTGTATTCTCAAGGAGTGCAAAAACAGTTGCACAAAATAGTATGCTGTTATAAAAGTCTCTTAATGAAAGCCGCAAATGAAATACAATTTAGAAAAAAAAATAGTTTTGAAGCTTCGTTCACATGCGGCATAAAGTTAAACATTAGACTACCAGGGTGCACATATTAGTGCTTAATCTACATTTTGCAATCTGTGCCACATTTGAATCACATCTCTGTATTGATTAACATGCACATTAGAGTTGCTAATTAATGAAATAGCCATTATAATAAATCCTTCTGAAAAGCCCCACCTGGGCTTTATTCGTTGCATGTCTATAGCTGCTGGAGCCAGCCAATTACTCTGAAATTTATTGGACCCTGCTGCCTCTGAAGTGTGATTGGAATAACAACGAATCTCCAAATGGCACATTTTAGCTCCTTCACCACCGCATGGCAAAGTGTACAGAACACAGGCACGAGAAAAATTTTGGTGCAAGAAGGCTCCCTGGCAACGCCGTTGCTCATGCCAAAAACAGAGACAGAGAGAGAGAGAGAGAGAGAGAGAGAGAGAAAGAGAGAGAGAGAGAGAGAGAGAGAGAGAGAGAGAGAGAGAGAGAGAAAATGGTGGGAAAAACAGAAAGAGAAAACTGAGAGAGCATAGAAAAAGAGAGACGCAACAGTATTACAGAAAGAGGGAAGGAGCAAGGAGATAAAAAAATGGTCAGGTGAGAAAAAACAGAAAGGATATAGGAGTGGATGATCAAGTGAAAAAACAAAAAGAGGCAAGAAAAAAGTAAAGAGTAAAAGTAAAAGTAAAGAGAAAAATACAGAAGATTGGGTAAAAAAAAAGCAATAGGAAGAAAATAAATGTGAAGAAACAAGCAAGAAAAATGGGACAGTAGGGATACCTAATAAGGGACAGAAGAAAAGGGGATAACTAAGTAGAAGAAGGGATAAGTGACAGCACTGAGAAGAAAAGAAGTAAGGAGAATAGATAAAAAACAGAGGATAGAGAGGTAAGGTAAAGTAAAGAGCATGGGGTGGAGATGAATGAGGAAAAGAACGAAAAGCGGAATTAGCGAAAACCATGGAAAAAATTAAAATGAAATAAAGAAGTAAAAAAAGAGAGAGACAATGAGAATGGAGAAGCATAGATAGATTGGGGGAGGAGAAAGGAATAGAGAAAGGTGAAAGAAAAAAGGAGCAATGTAGCAAGAATTAAGTAGAATTAATAAAGATAAATAACAAAAGCAGATGGAAATAGGGAAGAAGTGCATCAAGAGAAGGGAAACCAGAAAGTTGGAAGAAGAGAAGGAGAGAAGGAGAGAAGGGAGAGGAAAAACTCTCACTCGTGTCTGCACTCGAGGGAAATAACCTCTTAATCCAGCGTGAACTATTATACTGACAGACAAGCAGCTTCCTCCAACAAGAATATGAAAGTCTTGCTGGTGATTCAGATACCGGCCAAAACAGAGTGATGCAATAATCCAGGAGGAGCAATTTACCCAGCATCTTCCTAAAACACACACACACACACACACACACACACACACACACACACACACACTACCTCCAACACAGCTGATAGATTTCTACAGTTAAAGTCAGCAGCCTGACCAAAAGCACTGCTACATAAATGATTTTAAAGGCAAGTGCTGGAGGAACCTGTCTGTTACCTCTCTCTCTCTCTCTCTCTCTCTCTCTCGCTCTCTGTACGTTTGACTGCTGACACAGCCTTCTCCACCCTTCTCTACACTTCATTTCTTAACTACTGTGCCTGGCTCTTTTCATTATCTTCTGAACCAATGCTGCTTCAAGAGACAGGGGTGTGTGTGTGTGTGTGTGTGTGTGTGTGTGTGTGTGTGTGTGTGTGTGTGTGTGTGTGTGTGCGTGTGTTTGTGTGTTGGAGGAAGGAGAGAATCACATGCATGTAGGTGGCTTTATTTCAGCTGAAACTACTCATTCATATTCATTTGTATGTCTTCTGTGAGAAACCAGAAGTGTCATGTTTTGTATTGTTTTTTTATTTTTAAATAAAAAATCAGCCATAACAATAAGCCAAATCAAGAATCAGATCAAATTAAAGTACAACAAAATCCTGCTTATCAGGCACAAACCTTATTAGGTTCCATCGTGCATTTTTTAATGTATAAAGCAAGAGGATTATACATTGTGCTGTGTGCTTTGGGCCAGAGTTAATTAACTGAACGATGCACTGAGGCAATAAGGAGATATAAAAAAATGGCCGTGCAACAGAACCCAATGGCAACGCTGGCTTTTTAGCTGTGTCCAAGGGTGGCCGTTTTCCTCTCCATAATTCCTGTTAAATCGTGCCATAGCACTAAGAGCACAGAAAGCGCAGGCTGAGCTAGCCCTTGCACAGTTTGATATTATATTAGCATTACAAAGGTTTTTTCTACCATCTGTGACACAGCCAGGGGAAAGGGGGAAAATCACTTTGCTTTTCAATGCCAGAAAATTGTTTCCATAGGAATTCGCTGTGAGGGCTGATAAGGCCAAGAGTCAAAAGAGCCGTGTGTTGCTATTGTTATACCTTCTCAGTGTTTACTGTAGGGTAGATGGATGCTAGTCATGTAACAATTGTCCTACCTTCAAATTCTACAGATGCACGGCAAAGAGGACATACTGCTTCATATTGTGGAACATGTAAAACAGAAACTCACACTTAACACTCAGTAAGCCTTTCTCAGATATATATTCAGTCAGGGAATCAACACTATTTGGCGTGCAGACACTAGTCGGAAGAATAGACTTGGCAATGCCACACGAATCTCTCTCTACTATCGGCTGTTGTCACTAGCCCCTGGGCACGTGCCAGTCGCCTACTTGGCAGAGCGAGCATCCTCACACAGAAGCTGGCAGGTCTGAGAAAAAATTCTGATGAAGTGTGATAATGCGACTGTTCCAGGACGCAGCTCTGACCATTGTGGAGAGAAAAACAAGGAGATAAAGAGACAAATTTGCAACATTCATGGAATACCACGATCAAAGCTTTCGAGGTTTGCGCTTATGCAGAAATGCCCAAAAAAACAGGTCAAAAATTCAGTAAAAATCTGTGTCCTCTTTAAGCAGGAATATTAATTTGTCTCTCTTTGTATTATCACCTTTCACTAGGACTTTTTGTACTAATAATGAGAGAGAGATTATTAATTAAATGAATTTATGAAGAAATTATGAATCATGGTTTACTGTTAGAAATTGGTCCAGGGTCCAAATGTGTTAGGCCGCTAGAACTTCACTAGTTTTATCTTGGTCAAGATTGTGAAAGAGCCCGAACTTTTCCCGGGAGCATGGCCGCAAGAAGGGAAAACAAATTAAAGGACTTTTTCAATAGACAGTAATGAGGGCTGAGGATCGAAGCATGGAAAGCTCAAGCCTGCTGCACCACCATGCTGGCCCATAACATTTTACTGAATCACTTACACAACTTTCAATAACTGTATTATCCTCGTCAGGGTAGCAGTGGGTCTGGAGCTTATCCAAACAACAATTGGCACAATGTGGGAATACATCTGTTACCTTTTTAGCATCAGAAATGTGATTACAGAGAAAAGCAGTAAGTAGAAAATTTGTAAAGCAGTAAAGCAGAGTCAAATGTTTTAGGTCTAGGAAAAAAAAATCTAATAAAGCATTGATATTTAAAAAACAGATTTTGGTAAAGTAATTGTACTTGTTCCTTTGCGCTGTTAGTAGGGGGCTCAGACATACAGACATTATTTTATATAGATAAAAGGTGCTGTGGATGTCATAGTCATTATATATTATATATAGGAACAGAGGTGCACATTGCATCAGGCAGACTCAGCTAGCTGGCTTTGTTCCATTTAATGAATTCCTGGTGAGGAACTTCCTATTAGCGCCAGCTATCATCCCCTTAACCCTTTCTGAGCTACAGTAATAGGAAGTTCCCCCTAGAAAAATTGACAAGAACGCCAAGAATCCCCTGATAATTACTGTTCTACCACATTTTCTGTTCAGCAGCATTAGAAGAACATAAACAATACACAATGCATTCAAGAACCTGTTGGCTAAGTGACAAAGCCGCATTCCCACTGTTGAGTTGGACTCCAGTAACGCGATCATCAATTAGTGCTAGCTATCTTTAGTTCTACACGAGAGCACACGCAGTATGCAGAGAGAAGGAGGAAGAGTGAGAAAGGGGGAGATCCTTGTCAATCAATGTGAGTGACAAACAATAAAAACAGTGCTAGAGGTAAATCTTTAAAAGAATTCTTTTCAGAATAGAGAAAAATGAAAGTGATTACAGAACCTTCGTCCATTAGACATAAGAGTCCACTTAAGACCACCATTTATAATAGTCCTTTTTTTTTGCATTCTTTTGCTTCCAGTACCAAGTCTTTTTCATTACACCTGAACAATGGCATAAAACCTGATGCTTATATGAATCCATCTGTAGTGAACAGTTTCCAGTGTAGTAAATGTGTGGCCTTCTGGCATATTCTATTACATAGCATTCTGGAAACTATAGCCTTCATGTGAACTGAAATATGCTTCTCTTTGGCATGGTATTTGAACTAGAAATAAAACAGCATTTTTAAATGAAAAGAGAGAAACATGTATTCAAATATTGCGTAGGAGCATCACAGGTATTGAAATGCTTTTATTTTCTTACAATTTATGAACTGGTCAGCGATATATATGTAAATTATTTTGTCACATACAGCCACAGTAACATCCACAGGGTTGTCTAGACCACCAAATATATATTAAATGCAGTATTTTTAGAATAATGTTGCACATATTTGAAAAGCCTTGAAAGTACACTTGACCGTAATGTGCTCTTTTTTCCACCATAGTGGTTACAAATGTTTCAGAAAATTAACACAGCAAAAGCTCCTTTAAAAACCACAACGAGCTACCGAGCCAAACTGCGGTCTGTGGTTCTCGTTAAATGGCCGCAACAAATTTATTACACAGCTCATTATTATTTTATTGATAAAACCCTACCAATGTACATTTGAATAAAAAGCAGCATCTTGTTAGCAAGATTCAGATTTGACTTTTCATTCAGTCTAAATCTGCAAGGCATATAAGTGCCAGAGTACTTGCAGTGTTAATGTTAGTCCTGGTTTAAAGAGAGCCATGGTTTAGATTCTTGTGTTATCATTGAAGCCTGAAGCTGCCGCTATATACTCTGACCTCCTGGTGTGTAGAAGCCCATTCTGCCACCTTTGACTGCCGACCTCACACGCAAATGTTGACTTTTGTGTCAGAAACTTGCCTTAGGTGGCAGAACTGCTATAATTATTCATGCTTACCAGCAGGCCTGTACTGAATCATGCTGTATTTCGCATTTCAACAGCAGACATCAAATGTGACACTGTCAAACTAAGTAATGAATGAATGAATACGCTCAGTGATTTGGATAGTGCTGCTTTAGAGCTGTTTTAACTGTGATGAAATTATGGCTTGGTTGTGCTATTGAAAATCTCTGTGAAGTGATCGTTTGGAAAATCTTTTTTTCAGCTTAAATGCATACTCTCACTTAAAATCAAATTTATTAGGAAGCACTATACACCTGCTCGGGCAATCATACTTTATCTTTAGTTTATGCCAAACATTAGAATGGGAGTGTGATCTCAGTGACTAGCACTTTTGGTGCTAGATGGGCTGGTTTGAGTATTTTAGAAACTGCTAATATCCTGGAATTTTCAGGGATTTGCCGAGTTTACTCCAGGAAGTGACAGTTCTGCAGGCAGACATTAAACACTGTTTACAACCGTGTTAACCAGAAAAGCAAATGAGACCTTATCAAATCTTGATGCAGAAAAGCTTCAAGAACAGAAGACCATATCAGCTGCCATTCCAGACTGTCAAAAACAGCAAGGCTACATTCAGCACAGGCTCATCGAAACTGGACAGCTAAAGAAAACATCATCTGTTTGTCTGGTAAATTTTGACCTGAACCATAGGATTTGATGAACAGTTAATGCCGCTGGATGTGGTGTATCTGAATGGGAAATGTTCTCCCCATGTTCATGTGGGTTCCCTATTGGTTTTCTGATTTTCTTCCATACTCCCAAAATATATGGCTGACTATGTAGACTATGCTAAATTGTCTATACTGTAGGTGTGTGTGTGTAGTGAAATCGAAGTTCAATAGCTAGATCAGACAGGTGACAAAAAGTAAGGTGTTGGCCCACAACGAGCCACCAGTACAGTTTGTTCAAGAATTCTCTAGAACTGTACCACAAGCATGAACACTATTATACCCACAGCTGCTGTTTTGATGATAATGATGGAGAGCGCTGTGTATCAAGTGAGACCAAGATATCTCATCATTGTACAATGAGGGTTGTGTTCTAGTGACTGTGAACACCATACCATATGATTTATGTCACTTCCATATACAATGAGTCTTTTCTATAAGGAAAAATAACAAACCCTGAAGCAAACCATGAAGCAAAGTTCCTCAAACAACACAACAGTAACACCATTTTTTTTCTTGTGTAGTTTATCATGCAGGTTCAGTGGCTAAAGGTTCTGTATACTATACTGTAATAATCTTGATATCAGACCGACAGCCATTTAAAGCATCTATCTCATTTTGTGAGTTACTATAATCCAGTCCAACTGAATCATCCAAGAATCATGTAAACATTCTGTTTTTCAATGCATTATTTGTTTAATGTAAAAAAAATAAATAATAAATGACATGATCTTAAAGTGCAAACTACTGTCTTTATTATCTTAATCAACATAACTACAGCAGACAGACTCAGTAATTACAGCAGTTAATTAGAAATGAGAAATTCCACATTCTCAACCTCTGGAACAACAGTATTTTATGATTAAACAAACATAACAGTAACTGCCTTAAAAAAATTATCTCAGTAAGAAATAAAGTTGGGAAAATAAAAACAGGGAAAAAAATCACTTTGGAAAAATACCAAGAGACAAATTGACAGAGTGACACTATGTACTTGGCATTGCCGATAACATGGAGCGCGTTTTGCAATAGTGGTGCACAGCTAGAAAATAACTGAATTGTGTGCAATCTGGTTAGCAGGTGATGCACTCCTGCTGACCCAAAGCTGTGATGCCACTTTTTGCAATAGTTGTAAAGCGCTTTAGCTCATCTCAGAGAGTGTTAACCCTCATTTCACAATAAATGCTATGAATTAAAGCCAGTGTTAAAGCGTGGGCCACAAAATGAAAATGCTCATTTAAATTCCATTAATGCCAATTTCCATTAAAACGCGTTAATGGAAATACATCTGTTAGTGTAACAGAAGGCAAAAAGTATTTAGTAATAAGCAGCTACTCCATTTCTTTTTACCTACCAAAGAGGACAGTCCTGCCTTCTAGTCTTCCAATGCCTCATACAGTATATTCACCATAATATAGGAGGTTTGAAGCAAAAATATGCATTTCAAATATTGTTTCATTCTGTGTTCAGTAAAACGGAGAATTTTTCAGCTGCTACATGTTCTGTCTCGTACATCATCATACCAAGAGTTGAAAATTCATAAATTCTACACATAAACTATAAAAGCTGGCACTTCTGTAGTAGTAAAGATTTGTTTTCTCTTTATTTTTCTCTTTTCTGGAACTCAAGCTCTGGCAATACAAATGTACACTGTTTGTATTAAAGTACCTTGAACTGTTCTGAATTTAAAGAAGCTGGGGCCCAGTAGCCTCACAGCTATTAATCAATTACAACTAAAAACCTCAGCTTCCTTAAAGCATATATGTTTAAATAAAATCATTTAGTTGTTACTATATATTCTACTTAGCTGTATTTCTGTCAAACAAATTAATAAAAGTGATGAGAGCTGCACTTATAGCCCGCTGAGATCCACAACCCAGAGACCATGGACAGAAATATGAACTTGCAGTGCTTCTGTGTGTTATGGGCATGTATTTATATATCACAGAGTGCACCTTAGTTATCACATTGGTTAACAAGCTGCATAGGACTAATGGATAGAACACTGAAGTCATTAGCAGCAGTATTTTTATTAGTTCAGGTCACTTGAACGTCACTGGAACAATGGATGGTTTCTGTGTAGGTCTGAAATAGTATGGTTTTAAATGTACTTCTGACCTGGAAAAAGTATATATATAGACTTATTATGGAACACACAGGCCATTAACAGGGCTCAAGCCTGCACACACACTATAGACAATTTAGAGATGCAAATTAGCCTACAGCTCTTTTCTTTTGGACTGGAATTCAGAGGCAGGGATCAAACCTCCAATCCCGGAACTGTGAAGAAAACAGGCTAACCACTAAACCACCATATCCCCTATTGATAGTATAGATAATAATATTCTAAAATCAAATAAGACCAAGACAAAGCTTGAAAAACGTGTTTACTGGCACAGCTTAACAGATCATTGTAGTATAGGTCTGGAAATTCATGAGGAAATGGCAAGAATAAGCTAATAAATAATGTACACAGCTACACACAATCACACACATGCAGTCGCATATGCAAAAGGTCCAAATTTTCATTGCGTTATGTAAAAAACAAACAAACACATGCTCACATGAAAAAAAAAACAGAATTCAAAAATCCCCCAAGAATTATTCCCAATTGTATACATCTGTATTACATCTTTCAAGACATGTACCACCACAGCCAGGAGGAATGTTTAATTCCAGTAAAAAGTGATACTTGTTTACATCAAATTAAAGATGTTTTTCCTCCTGCTGACGGTTAACTGTGTATCTTTTAATCCTTTATCCTAGTAGCGGTATTG
Source organism: Tachysurus vachellii (assembly GCF_030014155.1). Classification (NCBI taxonomy): domain Eukaryota; kingdom Metazoa; phylum Chordata; class Actinopteri; order Siluriformes; family Bagridae; genus Tachysurus; species Tachysurus vachellii. The sequence goes on from NC_083472.1 coordinate 17,431,476, forward strand.
AACGTAGAATTCATGGACATTACAGGAACTTATTCTCTTCTACAAAATGGCCAGTCCAAAAGTGGTTAAGTATAAGCGTGAGAACATGCCATTACGGTGTTCACACTGCATTTGCTTTGTGTTTCTGTTTGTGTTTGTGTGGGTTCAGGAGATCCACATGCATGTAGGTGGCTTTATTTCAACTGAAACTACTAATTTCTATTCATGTGTATGTCTAGTGTGAGAAATTAGCACTTGGTAGTGTTGTGGTTGTTTTTTATTTGTTTTTGTTTTTTGTTTTTTTAATAAAATCCACCATGAAGTTCGATGAGCCAAATCAAGAATCAAATCAAATTAAAGTACATAAAGTAAAGTTATACCACCTTCTTTTAGTCTGCAACATGGTTTGGATATTACAGAAGTAAAATAGAGTAAGAGACAATGGCAGAAGGTGAAATATCACAGCATTCTTTAGAGATTAGCAGATGAAGTTTCAGCTTCATGCTCGCTTTGAATCTGTTTGTGTATATGTATATATACACAATATATTATATATATATATATATATATATATATATATATATATATATATATATATATATATATATATATACCATGTGTGTGTGTGTTATATATACCCCTTGTAAAACTTTGTAAAACTTTGGATAGCCTTGAATTTTTGTAGGTTTTCTCCTTTGCAATAGCTTTGTTTTTGTACATTGTCAGTTTTGAGCTAGCCTTGTACAGAGCACATTTAAACTGTATGCTAGCACTGATATTTTGTAGCGTTCAGCTCCATGCTGGCCTTGTATGTGTTATTTCCTCTATTTCTTTCCCAGCTGGTGAAATACTAGCAATCATTATAAGAATCTTTATATGAAAAGGATTTTTCATATATAAAACACAGCTCAGAGTGGCTCAATAAAATCAAAAGGGCAATAAAAGAGATAAGAATAAGAATCATGTTGAGATATAATATGTGCAGCAATAATAATAAACTAAAAATCATTAAGAAACAATATGAGAATATGCAGAATCAGAGTAAATAAAACAGAGTAAATAAGTAAATAACACAATTGAAAAATATCTTTAGCTGCTTTTTAAAATAATATACTGTAGTTTCCTTTTTTCTCTCACATTATTACATTTTTAAGATAAAAAATATGGTTTCACTTAACTTTGAGTGCATTGAAAAAGCATGTGCTACTGGATCGTCCATTTTTCTGGACATACAGGGGACGGACAAGACATAAGGAATGATATGGTAATCCATTACTACATCATACCTCAACTATCTGTAGTTTCTAGCTATTAGACATTGTCAGTCTAAGACCAGATTAAGACCTTTGTAAGAGCTTTGATGAAGGGAACAGTGCAATGAACACAATCACTCAGAAGCTTTAACTTCTTTTCAAGTATACTATAGTATTGTATATAAGGTCGATACTCTGTAATCCTAAAATGCTGTAAATATTGAAACTGTGTAAATGCATATAATATGGACTTCTTTAAAACACGAGGAAATAAGACATTTATAATCCAATAACAGCATAAAGCATCGTCTGATCATGCTTCCACCACGGCGCTAAACAAGGAACATGAAAGAAAACCGGAAGCAAAGTGTTTCACTAGACAAAATCGTAATAAATTTGGAAAATAAATGTTCATTTGAAATCTCTGTTGCCTAAAAGAACGATGTTTCTATCGCAGCAGCTTGTTATGTCTCGTCTAAACAACTTCCAAAGGTTTTCCCATCAACGTTGTGTCAACGTCTGTCATTTCATTCAGTGCATCATTGTATAGAACAGAATCCAGTAATGAAGATTTATAAAATTTCTACTATCATTTTTTTATAATTAGCTAGCTAACAAATGATAGATAAACAGAATAGCTAGCTAACCCAGACAAAGAGTGACATTTAGCCAGCATGCATGTCTATGCAAATTTAACTTTAGAGCTAGAATTCAGTCATTCAGTCATTCAGTCATTCAGAATTCAGAATTCATTCAGTCATCTTTAGTAGCTGCTTTAACCAGGTAAGGTCATAATGGATAGAGAGGTTATCATGAGAACACTGGGAGTGAGGTGGGAATACAGCCTGAATGGCACACCACTCCATCACAGAGCACATACACATTCACAAGGGAAATTCAGCTTAGCCATATGTTTGGGAGATGAAAGGAATACGGTAAAACCAATGCAAACATGACGAGAACATATACAGAATCTCAGAACGAGACACTAATCCATGCTCGGGATTAAATCAGGGGCCTCAGGGCTGTGAGGCAATAACGCTGCCCACTGCATCACCATGTCACTGCGGCTGGTAAATGAATGTGAGATATTTTTTAACTATATATCACAACACAAACAGAAACATTCAATTTAACCTGTGTCCTTATCAGTGGGTCTAACAGCATTCCAAACATACTATTGTAGCATAAATGTATTAAATACTGTACACCAATGGAGCAGAGCTTTCCACAAATCAGTATTCCCAAAAAGATACTAGATAGAATGCTACTATTTTCTAGTAACAAGCAGGAAATAAACCTGAAAAAATTAATGAAATAAAGTCTGAGTCTGTGCTGTTAACCCGACATCACTAGTTATAGACATGCTATTCTTGCAAACCTAAATGAGGTCCGGCGGTGGATATAGCACTATGGGGCACTGCAGGACTCATACACTTAACTGGCATCAAGGTCTCCAGACACCATGTCAAAAAGCTCTGAAAGCCATTTTGCTAACTGCTCTCACATTGACCTTGTTAGGCTTCTTTAAATCATGACATATCACCATGGCTTACTGTCTCATCATGATCTTCTCCACTGAGGCTGCTGGCACTTTGATTGACAGTCACTAACGACTGGATGTATGTCACTGTGTATTTCCTCATGCTGGCCAATGCTTTTAAAGAAATAAGCAGGATACAGAGAGTGAACATACCAAACACACCCGTCAGAGCTGTTCCTTATTCAGGCATTTCAGTAAAAGCTTTACTGAAAAACACTCATATCCAGAATACTAGCTTCCATATGGTGAACACCATTAATGCCATCTGCAGTGGATTGTTTTAGATTTCAGTCCTTGCACCTTGTTTTAAAAGAGACACAAAACTGCCTTGAGGTTTGCAAATTACAGGAAGGAAAAAAACACATCATGTTCAACCTAAATACAAAGAGCTGCATTAAAATTTCATGGCAAAAAAAAAAAAAAGCTTTCACTTCAGTGTGTGCAAATTATAAATATTGAGTCATAGAAAGGGGTTAGGATTTCTAAACACAGCAAGTCTGTGTTTATATAAAAAAAAAACCTTAACACACCTTAACATCTGGTCATTGTTTCAATCATTGTGGCTTAATGGTCTAGCTTGAATGGCATACCTAGGTTTGGGATGCTATCGCATCGAAAAAGGAAAAGCCTTACTAATTGTGATTCAGCCTTTCCACTCTCCACTTGGTCTATGCTCAAGCAGCTGCCTCCATTTATGCAGGGAACATTTCAAATGACAGGAGGGAGGGAAAGAGGGAGGGTATTGAACTTGGCTCAGTGCAGGAAGGGGGAGGGAGACGAAAGGTTGCACAATGATTGCACAGTAATTCTTAAGAGTCTGGACACTAAACACAAAAAAATAAGCTTATTGAATATGCCTAGCCTGGTTTGCACCTCTACACTAACACACAAATTCTTTCAGCCAGTGGGAGTAGAGTTCACAGCAACCAGTTAAATGACGTATGAGGACCTATTCCACTACAAACATCTCCGCTGCTACTGAACCGGCAGTGATGAGGGAAGGAGGGAAAAAAGTGCCAATAATCCGTGTGTGGGCCCGTGTGAAAGACTGCGCTGTGGTCTGTGTGTGTGCGTGTGAGTGTGAGTGTGTGAGTGTGTATGCGTGCTTGTGTGTGTGTGTGTGTGTTTGTCAGCGACTGAAGAATCTCTTGGCACAACTCCTGCTGTGTACGCTGCAGAGAGGGATCAATGGGATGCTGTTCCTCATCTTTCCTTCGCGTCTCCTCTCGTTGCGCCGATCCACAGCTCTCACGTCTCTGGCAGCTCTGGCACATGAAATCTGATGCTAGTAAACAGTCTATTTATCAAATGAAGCTAGCTGTCCAACTTTATCAGCTGTAAGAGGCAGTAGACTTCAGCTACTAAAAAGAGCATTGTAAAAATGACTCCATGAACCACGTTATTGTGGATTGTGAAATACTGTATTCTGTTGTCTCAGACGAGGTTTCATAACTCCAAAGTGTACACTTTTTTCCTGACATGCACTATATGACAAGTTCAGCGATAGTTGCTAGTTAATGGTACAGATGGACTACTCCGACATTCTCAGTTCATTAGTTTCCTCAGCATACAGCAGAAGGGTAGAGAGAGGGAAACACCAACCCCCATCTCAAACCAGCAGCATTCATAATTACCCATCCACATCAACTCCAAGCACTGACCTGCAGAGGAACCAACAGCTGCTTCACCCAAGAACAACTCTATCTAACACCCCGAAACTGTTGTTGTTGAAACTGTGTTGTAATGTGTCCACCATATCTTTATGATATTCTGGTGTAAAGATCTGAATATATCTAATCTAGTATTTAAAAAATAGCACTGTGCATAGGCATGTACTTCAGACCCTGTTATGTTTTTTTGTGTATGTATATATGGATGTATGGATGCATGGATGTATGGATGGATGGATGGATGGTGCAAATTTTATAATTTATGCCAAAAGCTATCCTATTCTCAAAAGAAAACAAAATAAGTTTCTTTATTTTATATTCCAGAACCTTTGCCAAAAAAAAACCCTTTCAGCTGGATTCACCCCAAGGACATCTCTCAAAGGTAGCATTATTTCAGATGTTTTTTTTTCTAACCTTAAGACACTGTAGCTAGACTACTGGCTCCAACATTGTCTTTGATGTGCTTTTGCCTTTCACTGATATGATTATTTTTGATGCATGAATCGAATAGCAGATCTGTACAGACCGGCCAGTTCAATTCTTTAATAACTGGGTTCATTTTAATTGATTATGCTTTTCTTCCATCCAGCATGCACTTTATAAATATCTATCACCGTGTCTGTAATGCATCCTTTCTGACTGGTTCTTAATACATTTGAAAGAATGCTCTCTTTGAAATAAATTGGCAGCTCTCATTATCAGCATAGACAAGCAGACCGTCAGTGCTTTCATGTCATTTGCTATTTTTTTGGTATGTTTATCTACTGCTGTCGGACTGGCAGCCCATCACATGGAACGCTGCCATTCACTGTATGGCTTTGGAAGAAAATAAAACGTTATACCAGGCAGCAAGGTGGAGCATTTTCCATATTTTGACACCACTCAGTCACTATCAACTGTTCCACAGTGGTACAACACAATACAAATAATCTAAACGCTGCACGTATCAAATTTCTGCAGTACATATTTCACCATGTGCACATGAACATGATTATTGACTCTCCACTGATTGCTGCTTTTGATTATACCAAACAAACCGGTAATGAGACTCTATTAGTAGGAATGATTTAATCCTAGTACCTTTCAGAAACCTACAACTGATGAATCTTTCATTGCTGGCTCACAATAAGATATTAATCGTACTTTATAAGTGTAGAAGTGTTGATACGTTAGCAAACACAACCTTGTCGAAACATGTTGTGGATGATTACTTTAAATTTGTTATATTTTAACAGTGGTTGGGTTTGTAGTGAGGACAGACTGCTTTAAGCTAAGCAACATATCTGCAGGGCCATACTTCAAGAGAACAAATGAGGCCAAAGCCCCTGCTCTTTTCCCTTTCGTAATCAACCATATTGATCGGTCTGTGTGGGAGCTTTCTTGAGGGCTTTCTGCATCCGTGGATCAGCGTATATACTTTGGGGGTGTTTGGCAGGTTTATTTGCGCTGCCTCAAGACAATAGCGCCTCTGAGTGAGGTGATTAAAAGTGCCTTCTTATTAAGCTCCCCCCACTTTAATCAATGGCTCTTTGTGATCACGAACAGAGCTGAGAGACAACCTCTGAACGTTCCGCTAGCAAAGCGGGACGGATGTTGGGGTAAGCAGGTGCCAATTCCTACTTTCACAGTGGCTCGTAAAAAGAACTTGCCATTTTAGGGTCTGCAATGCCCAATTAAACAAATCTAATGCAGAGGAAAACGGAGGTCATTTCATTAAGTGGATAAGGTTAATGAGTTATTTGTATGGTTGATGTCTTCTGGCGGTTTCAAAGGTTAGGTGCCTCCATCCTGCTGCCCTTTGGAGATATGGTTAAAATGAACGAATTTACACGCTCTTCCAAGCAACCATAATGAGGGTCGAGACACACTGTGTGTACGGATGTAAGACCGTTAAACGAGCAGGCCAACACCGAGACCCTCTCCCACCAACCCTTTCTTCTATTTTACTAAAGAAACATACTAAAGTAAGTCGTGCTGCACTCAACACAAGGTTACATAGTCTTTCCCGCTTAAAAGGGAAGGACGTATATAGCGGCTGGTGACTTCCAGTTCAGAAGTCACATTAAATGGACACCATATATGGCTTTCTTCATATGCAGTTTTTAAATGGCTTGTCTTCTTGCTGTATACACAGTTTTATAGTATTCATACAGCAAATGCAAGGTTCATGAAACTAGCCCTATCAATTCATTCTGATTCAAATGTCTAGAACAAGAATGCAAGGCAGCTACAATCTATGTACGTCAGGACTGTCATATAAATGGGCAGCGGGTGCTTCTTAAGAGCAAGTATTGGACAAACACAAACAAATGAGGCAGCTCGCAGTGACTCAGTGCTCTAATGAACCAGCGTATTGACTTACTGAATTCGCTCTCTATATACAATGGCTGTGTGGATCCCAGCAGCCCGTCTGAATACCAATAACTGTGTGCTTTTGGATGGACGGACGGTGGGTGAGGTGGGTTAACAGCAGTCATCCCACAGCAGAGGGAGCGCACCGAGAAACAAGAGGCCCCTGAGCTCCACATGTGCATGCTGCTTTGTGAAAACATGCGAGCAGGAAAGTGTGTGCACTCCATTTGCTGATGAAATACTGTATATGTCATTCTCATGCCTATATTTTTTTAACACATTTCATCCTTTTTCCAAGTGTATGAACTATTCTACTAAAAAAAAAAAAAAAAAAATTCTACTATGCAATGTCACACCGAAGAGGATGTGTTCCGTTCCTCATGTTGTCTAAGGGGGCTTTTCCTATTCACTGACACTTCTGGCTTGCTCATTAGGGATCTAGATTCCCATCCATATTTCTGTAATACAGCTCTGTGACAATGACAATTACTTGCTAAAAGTGCTGTATAAATACACTATATAGCTTAAAAACTTTGGACACCTGATCATCACAGCCATGTGTTTTTCCTAAATTGTTGCCACAAAGCTTTAAGCACATAAGTGTCTGGAATATGTTTGTATGCTGTAGCATTAAGATTTCCCGTTCACTGGAACCAAGAAGCCCAAACCTGTTCCAGCATGACAATGCCTCTGTGAACAAACTGATATGTGTAAAGGCATGATGTGCCAAGGTTGGAGTGAAAGAACTCGAGTGTCCTGCACTCAGCCCTGACCACAACCCCACTGAACACCTTCGGGTTAAAATAGAACACCAACTGAACCCCAGTCCTCCTCACTCTGACCTCACTAATGCTCTTATGACTGAATGAATGAATTCCCACAGCCATGTTCCAAAATCTAGTAGAAAGACTTCTCATAAGAATGAAGGTTATTACATTAGCAAAGGGTGAATTAAACAGGAATGAGATGTTCAACAAGGCACAAAAGTGGGGGGTCCACAAATTTTTTTACCATATAGTGTACAAGTGATTTTAAGAAATCTGCCTTGTGCCCCACAGGATATATGAAAAGGTTCTGTGATGTAAAAAATAAAATGTAGAATTAAATATCATGATAGATGATAACAAATTCTTAGGATATTGTTATTATACCGTTATCCTAATGAGAGATCCACTATGAATCACTAACACAGTTTGCTTCATGTATAGGCACTATAAAAGGTCCAGCAATGTGACTGAATATCTTGGATTGTAAACCCAGAGGAAGTCCATGACCAAATGGACCCCACCGAGAGCCAACAGGGACCCAGTTGGAACAATGCAACAGCCTTACAGTTCTTAATGAGCATCCTCACATTCTGCATGATACCACTAATTTGAGAAATTTCCAGCACAAAGACATAATTAGACAAACTAATTAGACGCAGACTTTGTTGCACAGAGAGCCTCCGCAGTTCAAGCTATCCGCCTACCTGCTGTGTGCTAAAATAAGACGGAGCCATCAAGAACATGTACGCTAATTCCCTTCGACAAGAGCACCTTGGCATATGTGGAGAGACTACATTGTGTCAACGCACCTAGGGGACCAACCTCCTCCCTACCTCATACAAAAAAAGCTTCGATCTATGTACATAATACACAAGGCATAAAGTGAAATGTGTTGTCATATGGCCATATGTCGACCTAAAGAAGATGTGGAAATAGCCATTTCAAAGGAAGGAATTAAATTGGAATCGATAGCTAACTACAAGTCAAGCATGGACATTTAGGTCTCTGGAGGATTCATTATTCATTGCTAACACCCTGGAAAGGACAAAAAAATATAAAAGCCTCAGAACAAAAAGGGTTGCTGCTGGAGAGCCACAACCCAGAGTCCAGGGAGAATGGGGTGACACACAGGTGAAGGAAAAGTAATTGATTTAAAAAGTGACGGGGGAAGCCAGAGTCTCTGGAGGGATCTGGATCTCATCAGCATGGAAGTAGCAGGGGACCATGGCTGGACGAATGTTATAATAAAGCTTCAGTCTGTATTAGGTAGTCTGTAAAACGTGTGAAACCACTTCAAGGTCTGAATAAACGACTAACATGACTGAATGGCAACCACGTCGGTTCCACATGATTGAACTGAATAACGTTAACAGAGGTCATTTTCATACATATAACAAGCTCACACCTGAGAATCAAACCCACAATGCTCATGTATGTCAGCAGGCACATTACCACTGCACTATTTGTCCACACAGAATGTAATCATCAAAAATTTAATACCATAACTATAGTTTCCATCAGCGACAAACTCCTCATGAGAATTTATCACGTTCATCCTACATCTAGAACAAAGAAGCGTGTTTAAAATCATTTAGTATAAATCACGTTTTGTTTTGGTGAGAAACAAAATATTATTTCTTAATTGACACTTGACTATAATTACTTGACAACTCAATCCCACATCCAGGAAGCATCAAAATGGAAGTCGAATGAGCCATTTAGGAAATAATTTGTGTCAAAGATAGATTTATTTTGCTCTATGTAGCTTGCATTGACACAGTCAAATGCCACACCTACTAGCAGTGAGAAATGTTAATTATTTCCTTCAGTAGCACGTGAATCATGTAGTACAAATATGAATCATTTCTGATTGATCAAAAAACACCTTTTTGAAGCTGCAAACAATGAGGATAATGGGATTTCCTTTATTTTTGATATTATTCATCTGTTACTGCTTCCAAAAAAACAATCTGCCCACCCAAAAGAGGTGGCCCCGTCACTAATCGAGTGTGTGCGCTTGCCAGGTGCTAGGAGAAAACTCTGAATCCTGCCAAGCAAGGTTATCAGTCCATTGCAATAAACGGACTACATTCATTAACAGACCCTGGAGCTGAGGGGATCTTCCAAATCCCCAGAGCTCAATGTGTCTTCCCTCTCTTTCATGTGCTAAAGATTAAAGCTAAAGGCCATCTCCCTGTACTCACACACCCATTTTTACATCCTCTCCTGTCTCACATCTCTCTCTTTCTTGCTTAACTGCTACACAGGCACCAGGCTTTTTTACTTATTTTGCTGATGAACCGCTGAATTATGGGTCTTTCACTTCCTGCTAAAAGGGATATTAAAAAGGTGAGCGCTCTGTGCATCAGCCTTAATGCTTTCTATAAGCAGCTCACAAACAAGGAAAAGAAGGAGAGGGTGTTCTCTATTGGATCATTTCTCCACTGGATCGTTTCTTTAGGGGGTGGGAAGGGGCTGTTTTTCTACTCAGCCTTGTCCCATATGTGTTACTCCTGAATAAATGCCTGGAGGTGTTGAAACATGTCATACTGAGACTTGTCATCCGAAGGCAAGGACATACATCAAGACATGAGCGGAATATAAAATAATAATGTACACATCCCGTATGTATTTTCCTTTCTAGCAGTCATTTTGACATGGCATTTGTCTTTGCACAATTAATTAGTTTTGTGATGGTGCAGCCTAAAAAAAAACTACAGAAAAAAACAACAAACAGAATACAAGGTAACATACAGTAAGTAACCAACTAATAAATACGGTATTTGGAATTTCATATCCCACAGATTGATCAAGGACTTGCCTTGTGTGAAAAAGCAAATTAATTCTGACAGGAAAATTAATCGTCCGTGCCAAAGGATAACCTGATAAAACATTTTAATGGAATAATGAACGAGGTGGGCTGAGATCGATGTTTTAAGAAACTTTATGCTTCCGTTCTCCTCAGTAAAGGTAAGAAGAAATAGGAAAGAAATAAAATAATTATAATCAGACCGTACAGGCCTTGACAGTAAAACCCTGACAGGTCCCGATGTGGCGACGCATACTGATTTCATCCATGCTTTGCCAGGCCGCTCGAGGTTTCTGGAGAAGACAGTGTGTCGGCAAACAGGTGAAAGCTTTCTGAGCTTAATCTCGTTAATCACGCGCTCCCTGTCCCCATTTAAACACTCCAGCGAGAGAGTTTAGGGTGATAAAAAGGCTCGCCTTTCAAGAATCATGACTCATCCTTGTTCGCCGGAGAAATAAATTCATTTAGCGAGATTCCTCCCCCATGTTTGCATCCACGACATACATTACCATCTGCGCATCTGTGGCATGTATCAGAAAAATATTCCAACTAAAAAAAAATTAAAAAAAAACAAAACGACTAAATCTAACGGACCAAAATTAGCATAATGCATAATGTTAGCTCTCCTGTGCCAGTTTTAATGAGATATTTGCATGGTTGTGATATTTATGTTCTGATATTTAATTACAAGCAAAGTTTGGATATGTCCACATAGAGTGATTTTATGCGAATCCGACAAACCTTCCTCAAAAAGATCAGAACATCTCAAGATCATTGAAAAGCTTGACTTGCAAAGTGATGTGCAGAAGAAAAAATCTGAGCTAAACACCATGAATAAATCATACGTAAAACTACTACAATGTGCCTGACTGCTATAATGCAGAGTGCCCCCAATCTCTCTTTGGCCATACTGGAAAAACTTCAGAGCTGAAAACGCATGGAGGCAATAGAGCCTAAATACACCTAAAACACAACAGAATGAGATCTCTGTGTAATGTTCATTGAGAGCAGATTAGGATTTATCAACTTTATGTGCATACTCAAATGGAAGTTTACTGAAGCTGGGAAGAACTTGCAGGTTGCGTTTGACTTCGATAACCATAGCACAATAAATGCGTCACTTAAGGTTGATTTCAATTACATTTCTTTCAAGTGTACTAATAAATACATCTTCATAAAAATGTCTTCTTTCAAATCTTTCCACATTTGAAATGTTGTGACTAGTTAGAGCAGGAATCCATGTGAGACTTTTACCAAACACAATCAGGGCCAAGGCTGTAGCTCTGGTTAGCTAACTATGGCTGCAAAAATGCACAGCGGCCTTGACTACATGAAACAAAATACAGTACAGTGCATATTATGCTCCACAACAACTGTTATATAACCATTACTGGTCCAACACATGGCACAGAGGGTAGAATTGCAACTTCACAGCCTTTGAGTTCAATCCTGAGGGTTGCTGTTTCACATGTTCTCCACATGTCCAGATAGTTTTTCTCTGGTTTCCTCCAAGCACCTAAAACATGTCACACGGTGGACTGGCTATGCTGAGTTTGTGTATGGATCCATGCCCGTGTCTCATCCAGGGTGTATTCCCGCCTCACACCCAGGAATCGACTCTTGATCCACCAGAAATAAGTGCACACTGATCACCATGCACTCCGTCCAGGGTGTATCCTGCCTTGATGCCCAATGACGCCTGAGATAGGCACAGGCTCCCCGTTACCCGAGGTAGTTCGGATAAGCGGTAGAAGATGAATGAATGAATGAAATGATCACCATGCACTTACACCATATCGTTTCAGACAGAAAAGAAGACAATGACGGAGCAATACTAGCTGAATTGAGGAACCAATGCCAAAAACCTGCTTCTGAAATTCTCATATTTTTATCCATTAATAGTTATATCTAACTGAGGTGGAAAATCTACTGTATGGACCAAGTTAATTCTGAATTATCACTCTCATTATAAAAGCTGTAGAGAGTAGGTCTCTCTCTCTCTCTCTCTCTCTCTCTCTCTCTCTCTCTTTCTTCAGCTAAAAAGAAGGAAAAAATGCAGCTTGTTATATAACCGAGAACCATAAGTGAAAATCCTCTGTCCAGAAGCGTTCAAGGAAAGCTTAAAGGAGCAGCTTTAGATCAAAGTGCTGACACTGAAGTCTTGTCATATACATTAACCTAAATATTTCCTACAGTAAGTTTCAGTAGAACACCACTTACACATTTTAAATCCACCCATCCACCCGTTCTCTACACTGTTTATCCTACTGGGTCTCAGAGATCATGAAAACTATCCCAGGAGACTCTGGGCACATGGCAGGATGCCAGACTATTGCATTTACACACTAGAAGACAATTAAAAATTGTATAAAAAGTAAGTCTTTGGACTGGGACACATGACAGAGGCAGGAATCAAGCCATGGAAGTATGAGGGATATGTGCTAAAAACAAAGCCATTGTGCTTAAACATCTTTCACTGTTTAATAAAACGACACTTCATTCTAACAAATATATTTATTACTATTCTTCGATAAGGTGGAGAATTCTATCACTATAAAAACAATACTGCATTAATATAAACCTGTCATCTGTCTCGAAGAGAGAACTATAAAAAAGCTGCTGTTACAGAAAATCAATCAAAACTGTCCGACCAATCAGATTCAACAATTCAACAGCATAGAGCGATAACTGGTTATATGCAAGTGAACAGCTGTGTATAATTCCAAGCACAGGGTTTTTAATAAGTTTTAAATCCTATTAGAGTCTACCATTGATTTTGTGTTCAACACCTATTTCTGTGTTAATTTTGATGTTTGCGGTCGTTATCTTGCTGCAAGATCCATCAACAGACTGCCAAGTTCCTTCAGGCAAAGGTGATCAGGTTTGGATCTAAATTATCCTGGTACCTCTCTGAAAATCAAGGGGCAGATTGGCCATCTGGAGCACCAGGAGTTCTCCCAGTGGGCTGCTGGGCAAACTGGGCCGGCCTGGTGCTACACAAATATATATATATATATATATATATATATATATGTGTATATATATATATATATATATATATATATATATATATATATATATATATATATATATATATATATATATATTTGTGTGTGTGTATATTCATATATATGTATATTCATATATATGTACATTCATATATAATATGTCAGTAATGATAATATTGTCTCCTTTCTCTTCTGTGCAAGTGAGTCACCAGCATGGCCCATCTTGGTGGGGAACAGATAGATATTGCTGTTTGTCACCCTCAAAACCCTTCTAATCTACTCCCCCAACCCCCAACCCCTCCAAATATTAATCTGGTCTGCTCCATTGCCTATCTTGAAACACACCTTCTTTCACATCTACCTCACACAAACAGTGAGACTGATTTCCATGGATTGAAAGTGGAAGAAAAGACAAGGTAGAGCTGAAAATTTTAAGATGTTAGATGGTGTGAAATGTAAACTCTGCAGACATGATCATAGGTGAGTTTAATGTCAATGATGACAGAATGTGATTCAGATGTGGGTTCATGTTAGTGCTAAAAATAAAGTTTCAGTCCTGATCCAGCCGTACAGCTGAGTGGTGCAGTTCTCCTACACTGCTCCCAGATGATGCCCCTGACTAGCTCACATGCTGTCTGGAATGGTTTATATTATAGATCTTCTTTATTACACTGTTCTTCTGTTACTGTTTGCCACTTTTAAAAGGTGACTTGATATCTTTTCAGTGTTACTTCATATCAGCGGCCGTATGTTACGATGTGGTGTGTTTTGGAATGTAAACCACTACACACCCTAAAGCATTAATGAGCCAGAATCATATACGTGTGATTCTTCATATACACTTCATAAATTGTTCAATACATGCCACATTTACAGCTTTTCCACCTTTTTATCAATGTCCTAATTCTGCTTAACAATTCAGACTTCATAATCAACTTCTCTGTCTTTTTAATTGAAAGCTGTTTGATTTTCTTCATAGTGACACATGCAAGGAGTCCAGAAGGATATTACAGGAATGTCTACAATCTCATACTCGATTAAAGACAACTATATGGCTGTCAGAGCCTGAGAGCATACTTTTTAGCCTCAACAAAAAAAAACACCTTTATCAACAAGCTTAAGCATTATGATAAAAATATCAGTGTATATAGTAACATCATTATTCAGGTTTTTTTTGTTTTTTTTGGTTGTCGACACACAGCACTGTTTTTAACTTACTGGCCATTGACATCAAATTCTATAATAATCATTCAAATAAATTGTCACGCTTATGCCGAATTGCTATCTGGATTCTGTCAACTTCTTTGTCACGCTTCTCTTGATGTCGGGTTTTGTTTGCTGCTTTGCCTTCCATAGGCTTGCTCGTAGCTTGTGTGTTTTGCTATTTTGGATTGTACTCACTGTTTGTTGTTATTTTTTACACCGTACACAATAGAAGTCTGCACATCAATCGCCTCTGAGAATCCCTGACATAAATACTTCATATATTAGTAACAAAAAAAAACAGATTTAAAAAATCAGATTTCTTTCAAAATATGGCTCCTTTTTTAGCAACACCACTGCACAATAAAACCTAATGCTTCACGTTTATTTGTTTAAATAATTATTAAATACAAAAGTGAACAACTCTAACAGTCAGGTGTTTATTTAACATTACTCACAGGAAATAATTAGCATAATAAATTCAAGGTATTAGAGTAGAGTAAGTAGAGTCATTGGCTTTTATCTATAATGTCACTGAGTGCCTAATCGCTGTTATTTATTCATGGAATAAATGAACAAATAAAACTGTATTTGATATTACTTTATTTTAACACAGGACTGACTCATACGATAAACTCATAAACAAGTGATAAACTTCACCGTAAATCCAATCTCGGCATCTGCAACTTCCACCCAAACGATAAGTTTAATTATTTGCTCGACACTAAAATAATTTCGAGTTTAAACACGAACAATATGTGAGTGCCTTGCAGGAGCTGAACTGATTCATTAGCATGGCTAATTATATTTTGTGCATTTATTAGCACAGTAATAACGCATAAATTAATTAGGAATGTTAAAACTTGGAGAGAAAAAAATCTATCCTTTTCACAACATGTGTATGTAAAGGTTTTCGAGTGTGTGAGGCCGAGCTTAAAATCGGCATGTAAAAAATGATTGCTTAAATATTTAAGTGTAGTGCTTTCGACACTGTTGGCATTGAGGTGGTATTTTGCAAGCATAAAGAAACGAAATGATTCTTCAGTTCAGCTTTTGAAGAGCAGGAAGAACCTAGAGTAGTGCAAAAGGTACAAAAAAATGAACTGTAGTATTATGTTGAGTGTTGAGTGTTACATAATTATTAATAAGTGATGTATGTATTTCTGAATATGTCTCAAATATGTCCCAGGTTTATTCTGTGAGTTAAGAGCTGAAAGGAAAAACAAACTGGACACAACAAAGGCGATATTAATGAGACCAGTTTCTTTTTTATTCTTTTCATGATTCCATGAAATATACGCCAGCAGAAGTGTCATCACAGCATCTAAACAAATGAAATGCCCTCCTACTTCCTGCCTGCAGATTTCTGTTGAGTTGTAGCTATTCTGCGAGGACAAAACCACCTTTTTTCCATAAAAGAATGAGAAGTGCAGGAAACATCCTAACAACGTCCCTTTGCCCCTTCTCTGCTCCCCTCTGTTGCAAAAAGCGGCCTCTTTGGCCCCCGTGCCAAAGCCTGAAACAAGAGCTTTGCAGCATGAAGGGCCTGAGCGCACAAAGGAGCTCCTGTCATTCTCGAGTCCTGGGCAGGTCCCAGTTTTCTCTCTCACATGGGACCTGCCCATTGCTGATCCAAAGGGGATGAACCCCCCTATCTGAGTTGCACTCCCAATCCTTACAATGCCCTTTAAGGGGGACGTGCACTTACCACCTAGTCAAAGCCTGCTAACAAAGGCTAATTTTCTCCTTTTTGTAAGTTGTCAAAGAGGTGAACGGAAAAATAATTACAAACCATTTTCAAATCTACAGAACACAAGACGTGGCATCTAAACCAAGAAAAAAACACAACGTAACACGCTGACGAGAAATATGTCCGTAAGTTTTCACATGCTTATCACTCTCTTTGCCTTTCAGAGACATAATCCATGCCTCTGCACCTGCAATCATCCACAGCTGAGTCATTTCACCGCTAGCAATGGAGCGTCACATGATGGGGCCATAATTTCATCAAGGAGCTCTTGACCACAACTACTAAAGTAGAGTAATTTACATGCGGTGTAAAATCTGTGCACTACTCACACAGAGATGAAAATGCTGGCTTGACACTCAAAAAAGAAAAAGGCTCGAAAGTCACTCTGCCTAAATAGTGCTGCTTATCCAGTTGTAGACTAAACTTACTGCAGTCCTATTTATTTTATTGGAAAATAAAAGAATCGAGCTTTTCATGAAGAGACACCGGGTGGTATGTGAGGTGTTTAATAAGAGAGCTGTTGAATGTGAGGGATGTGAGGGGAAACTGCGGTATTTGCACGGTAGTCTGTGCCATGTGCACTCTGCTTGTCTGCTTGTCTGTAACGGCGTAAAGCTACGTCTCGACTGAAAGGAGCACTTACACTGCGGCAGCTGCTAGAACACTGAACAATGACCGACATGCAAGCTCAGTATCATCATTGTAATAATGCTTTTTACATTAAGCCTTGGTCAATCACAAACATGCTGTCTGTGTTTAAAAAAAAAAAAGAATTAAAAAAATCTACCATTCTGCTGCAGCTTGAATTAAAGTGTTCTAAAACCCAGCAAGAAGAAAAATGCTGAATATAAGAAAATAAGGAAGCAAGCACGAGTAAGTCTGGAAGGCAGAGTGCACGCGGATATGAAATGCAATCAAGACGTTGAGCAAAACTCCCCTGGATCTCACCTCTGTGTAATTACAGAACGCTTCAGAAGCCCTTGTAGGGGGGAGGGAGTGTTTAGGAGAGGGCACAAAGCTTATGTATTAGCATGGGGGGTTGAGGGTGCAATAGGGCTCTCATTTGTAATAGTGCATGAGACAGAAACCCTGTCAGGAAAGCCGTCGTCAGCATTTTTACCAACATCCGTGACCCACTTAAAAACGTTTTAGTGCTTGCCTACTCCTGACACAGCATGGGAGAGGCTGTATATCCAACACAGACACAATGGAATCAAAGAACAATGATGCTGTGTGTGAACCTATAGCCTGCGATGACATATGTCATATATCAGTGCTCATCAACTAGAAAACTGCAGTCTGGATATAGATCCAACAGTGGACTTTAATAAAATACTGAATCATGTATGAAAGAAAAAGTCATAGTTTTCTAAACATAAACCAGTACGGCTTCTGTAACAGATGCTCTGTTGTGCTTTGTCTAATCACGTATGTATTTATGTACATTACTGAGCTGAACATCTAGTCATCTAGTCTTGCTACAAGTCTGGAGACATGAGCTTACGAAGGGGAGAGTTTCTCTGAGTTGGCAACCATTTGTTCTCATCTGTGTGTCATCTGTTCAGGGTCTGTGGCACTAGTCAAAAATAGTAAAGTGAAATGTCACAACAAACCAAAAAATAATCACTTTAAATTGTTGTATTTCTAAAATTATAATAATCCTTAATGGTTAAGTGTTAAAAATGTACAATTGTCACATTTCAGTCATGCTTTTCAAGACCACGGTGTACAAGGAATTTGATATAACTGAACTATCACAGAAGTCGACTATCCCTGAACTATATGCTGGTTTTCACACTGGGCACGTTTACTAGGGTCCAATGTTGTGTCATTGTTCCCAGAAGCCCTTGCAGCTTTGGTCGGCTTTCTGACTCACTCGAACCCCAGTGAATTTGCATTCGTCTTATGTCATCACCAACGTGTACATGAAGATCACAACAAGACTCATAATATTTATTTTTTGATTGATTTATTATTTTGGTGCTGTTATGCATGGCAGAGCACCTCATCTCTTCTGTGCCAACAACGTTCCCCTGCCACTCACGGTTCACAAGTATTGTGGAAAATGATGTCATCATCGACTTAAACACGTGCAGGTTACTTTACTTACTGAAGAAGCGCGCAATACAAGCACCCAAGCAAAACACAACAGAACTCAGAGCACCTCCTACAGATAGTCTCAGGTTCAGTACTGCAGTGAGCTTTCCGGTCTGTATAACAGCTGTCACATTTGCAATTTTTCATGCAAAGCCTTCTCTGTTTCAGCTTAAATTACCAGCATAAAAGCCTTCTATGATACAAATCTGTATTTTCATTTATAAAAATATTTCAAGAAGAGCGTGTTTGCATAGTCAATACAAACAAGTGTGAGAAAGTATGGAAAATGCTCACCTGAATCTTGTTGGATATTTTTAGTTTGTAAGAATAGAAGATTAATCAATAAAAAATCATGTTTAAAAAAAGAAAAAAAAAGAGAAATGTTTGCAAATGCTCTAACAGAAAAGTGTTGTAAGACAATGCCACAGCAGTCTCTGAGAGTATTCAGCTGCCCTGTGACGTCGCATGTGCATCAGTTTGGCGGCTGGCATCATGCAACCATCACACTCTCTAGAAGCTAGTTGAATTAAAAGAACTAGCTAAAGGTTGGAAAATGATTAAAAGCTGGAAGAAACTAAAGCAAACAATTAAAAAAAAGAAAAACGTCTTGTGAAATTACTTGAGACAGAAGACGTGAATGTTAAGTTTTAATCCACAGCTTGAAACTGTTCCTAATTAAATTAACAACTTGATCCTATTTTTGAATGTTGCTATGATACAAATATACTGCTCCTGTGTAAATAGACTATGCTAAAGTGAATCGACAGCTTTTTGTTCTGAATGGGAATAAGCGAGTCATCACGTATGGGATAAAAAATGATGTTTTTGCTTTTATCTGAGTAATAAGAATTTTTTTTTCTTATTGCAACATATTTTTTTTTTTTCTTATTGCAACGTATAGCAGACTATAATGCAATGTCTTAGGCCAAGGTCTTTTGAACAACTTTCATTAACAGATAACGTACATCCTCAGCCGTGAGGACCCACATACAGCAAAATAAGGATGTGAGCTGTTCTGTTACAGAATGGGGAAAGAAAAACAAAACACAATGATAAAAGTATAATCGAAATAAGACATCCAGTATGAAGGAGCACATGAGGCACAGCATGTCTTCAAGAAGGCCCTAATTGGTACAGCAGGTCTATATTCAATAGTCTAATAAAAGACGCACAATCATTGCTAAAAGCCTACCCGCCATGCAGGGCTCGTCCAATGTATAGTATGTTTAATCAATATTAGCAGGAAATTTCACAAAGAATCAATGCTGAAGACTGAATTGAAGCCCCAAAAATGTTATCTTTATTATCGATCCAAGGCAACAAATAGATTTGATTATAACAAAAGTCTAGCTTTTGCTAAGGCATATCAACCAAAAATTGATGTAATGGTGAATCAGTGAGATGCTCTTGCTGGGTGCAGCGCCAGCCTTATTCTGTATTTACATAAGCGTGTTTCTCTCTTTTACACATTGTGCAGCACAGCCTAGTTCCTGGTTCAACCACCATTTGATTTTGCCATCTGGTCAACCTCTAAATGAATTCATATTCATAGCCACTGTCCAGACGAACATTGTTATGATGACCACAGTGAAAACAAACAAGTGCACATGACTAAATCCTGAGGAAAAAAAAGAAAGACTGTCCCATTGATGGACTTGTGAGTCAGCCTGTGAGAAAAACAGACAGAGAGTGATATAATACCAACTTCAGTATCACTTGATGCTGCATCCAATCCAAGGCCTTTTGCATAGTTTTAACACACACCGGAAAGTGTACAACACCATTTAGGACAAAGTAGTAGGTTTGGGATTTGTGATGTTGATCACTATTGCTGCCTAATCAGACATGTCCAAATGTAGTGGCCAGAAATCTGAATCACAGACAAAGCAAAAGACTTTTTTAAAAAAAGAGTCACATCTCTAATTCTAATAAGATTCTATTCCATATTTCTTCATCGTTTTAATTTATAAGATCTATGCTAAGAGAATCTGGATTGCAATGGAATATAAATGTTTCTGTGCTGCTCCAGTATAAAATCTCTTAAGGGCACAGATTGTCCTGGCAAAGCCTTGTCAAGTCATCCTACACACACGTACACACACATGCACACACTGCCTTTATTGCCCATTCATTCTGGGGTTTATTCAACTCTCATGCATGCAGTATATGATTTTCGCTCCTGGTCCACACGCAGCCCTTCTGTATGCCTGTGTTTATGGATGCGCGAGATCAAATGCACGCGTGTTTATGTCCGGGAGCGGAAGTGGAATGTAAGCGCGTGAAGTTGACAAGGTTTTTGTCCTCTTACCTCTGACTGAGATGTCGCTTCGCTTGGCAAAAATCAAAGCTCGGGCCGGTCGGATAAACGTTTTCCCCCTTCAGCACAACCACTTCTCCATGTTTTCTTCTCTTTTTTTCCGGGCCTCGGCTCGTAGCAGGTGGACGCGCCTCTCAGTGATGGAGACAGAACCTCGTTTCCCCCAAATCTCACTGCTCCATTTTAGAACAGAAGTCCGCGGTGGCGCGCGCGAGCCGAATCTTAAATCCCTCGATATTACAAGCCTCCCTCGTGCGTTCTCCTCGCCTTCTCTTCGTCTTCTACCGGGTGCTCGAGGCTGCTTCCATTGTCGTATCAAGTCGTCTCTCTCTCTCTCTCTCTCTCTCTCTCTCTCTCTGCAGCTGGACCTCTCCTCTCCTCCTCTTCCCTTCCTCTCCTCTCTCTCCCCCCACCTGCTCTGCTCGCACGCGCACTCGTTAACTCACCGTTCCTTCTTTGCCCCCTTACCGGTGTGGCTTACAAATAAAATAAATACAATTAGGTCACAACAGCTGACCAACATCAATTACCACAATAACAAGTGTAATAATAATAATAATAATAATAATAATAATAATAATAATAGAATACTACTACTATTACTACTACTACTTCTACTACTACTAATAATAATAATAATAGAATACTAATAATAATAATAATAATAATAATAATAATAATAATAATAGAATACTAATAATAATAATAATTCAGGGCGTTAGTGGTTAGTACTTATGCCATGTGCATGTGCTTCCTTGTTTCAAGGGTTTCCTCTGGGCGCTCCAGTTTCCTCCTCCAGTTCAAATATATGCATTGCAGGTTGAATAACATCTCTACATTATCTGTAGTGTGTGAATTGGTGTGTGAATGTGAGTGTGCCCTGCGATAGTTTGGCTTTCCATCCAGGGTGTCATCGGTACACTGTGTCCATGTTTCCAAGTGAAGACATCCCATGGAAAGGCATGGCATGACACGAGATAAGAAGAAGGACATGCTTCATAGATGAGCAGTCAGAGGAGAGTGATTTGAGCTGACAGGAAGGCTAAGGGTAACTCAAATAACCACTCTTTACAGTCGTGGTGAGCAGGAAAGCATAGCAGTAGCCAACACTGGGATCCAGTTCAGTGGGCCTTTCCATTATAAATTGATGAGGAATCCAGGTCTTTATCTTCAACATCTGCCTTAAACTCTAGTAAGACACAAGCTACCTAAAAAAAAGAATCCTCAATAAAACCTCCATTTTCCAACAATCAATTTCTATCAAACTGGCCATAACACAGTAAGTGGCACATTTCTGTACTTTCCTTACTAATTTTTGTAAGGGAGCTAGTTTTAATAAGGTTATCAATTCCCAGGACTGCATGAAACAAGCCGCACTGCCTTGTTCACAAGATTTTAGATTTCCATGTTCAACACCTTCGCCTAGCTATGTGAAATATATCTAAAAAAAGGATGTGCAATTTTTAATAGGACTGCTGCTTTGTTTGCTAATGGTCTTTCTTTGTACAATAATAGTTACTGACCATTTTCCTTCTCTTAAAATCACTCAAATGTATTCATATAACAGTCTAATTATGTTTATAAATGATATTTTAAAGTACTACTGTAGATTGTTTTAATATGAGCTCTGACACTGGGACACTGAGGGACTAGCGTTTATAAAGTTTTAATTATAACCCAGATACTAGTCTGGTCCTTGTCTAGGTATGTACTGCTTTTTTATCTGTGTTCCTCTTTGTTCTTGGGTGTATTGTGGAAATACTGAAACATTTTTTTAATAATATTTCCTAAAAGAAAATGTTATGCACCTATTTATAGTCAATATTTAGGAAACAATGTTTCTAGCAAATAAAAATATTTCCACTTTTTTTGGATCTAAGCACAATTTTTTGACAAGAAGTTCAACCATAAATGAAATTATTCATTCATTCATCTTCATTAACTGCCTTATACTGGTCAGGGTTACTGTAGAACTGGAGCCAGCAAACACAAACACATGTAGGGGAAACTTATTGTCTCCAATCAGCATGTTTTGGGAGGAAAACATGAAACTATGTAAAACATGTAAAACTCCACACAGAAAGTTCATTCTGAATCGAACCAGGGGACCTGGAGACATGACTCAGCAACACTACTCCCTAAAAAGACCAACAAATGCATGCCATTTAAGTAAATTATCTTATTACTTGATCTAAATCTAACCACTGGGGGCACGGTGGCTTAGTGGTTAGCACGTTCGCCTCACACCTCCAGGGTCGGGGTTCGATTCCCGCCTCCACCTTGTCTGTGTGGAGTTTGCATGTCCTCCCTGTGCCTCGGGGGTTTCCTCTGGGTACTCCGGTTTCCTCCCCCGGTCCAAAGACATGCATGGTAGGTTGATTGGCATCTCTGGAAAATTGTCCCTAGTGTGTGATTGCGTGAGTGAATGAGTGTGTGTGTGCCCTGCGATGGGTTGGCACTCCGTCCAGGGTGTATCCTGCCTTGATGCCCGATGACGCCTGAGATAGGCACAGGCTCCCCGTGACCCGAGGTAGTTCGGATAAGCGGTAGAAAATGGATGGATGGATGGAAATCTAACCACTTACTTACTTGGAATAACATATTTAATTGTCCTATTGAACTAGTCCATTTTTGTTGTTTTTATGCTTACTGAAATTTTGCTTCAACTAAATTTCTAAACAATAATCTTTTTTTTGTTGTTGTTTTCATTTGTTTTTTTGCAGTTGGTTGGTCACAGTGGCTTAGCACATATGCCTCATGCCCCAGTCCTGGGATTTGAACTCAAAGCCCTTCAAGTCGACAGCATATAACTTTAACTGGTAAAAAGAAATGTTTTCCTATATGTTCCTCTTTATTTTTCAAGCTCAGTCTCAGTCCTTCAAGGCTCTACTGTTGGTCCCCTCTTATTTATGTGTAATCTGCTAAATTCTTGTGTATATGTGAAAGGAGCTGTTTATTGCCTTCACTGTGCCTTCACTATTGCCTTCACTTTATTTATTTTAAGTCTCAATCTAATTACATGTGAGATTTGAAGCACTCAGATGTGAATTGCAAACTTCCAATTTTTTCTGTGACCCCTGTGACATTTCCAAAGTAAGATCATGTAAATGATCTTTTATTTGATAAGATGAATGTGGCCCATGCTAACTGTAAATCTGGTTTCAAATTTGATTCATTCATATTCATTAAAAAGTTGTTATAGATCAGGGATGATACCATAAAATACCAATAATAAATGATAGATTTAGTGACCATATAACCATCATACCATATGATCCAGAACTATTGGCACCCATTCTGAAAATGATCACACATGAATAACACAGGAAATGTATAAAGCCTATTGTGGACTTTAGTGATGTAAGGATGTTAGACTTGCACTACTGTTGTGTTGCATTTACTATTGACTTCACCTTACATAGATTAGTGATGAAAAGAGCTTTAGCTACATATGAATATTCATATCTGTTTTGACCAGAAGCTCTGAGACTTTACACATGCATTACCCGCATGGATTTACCCTCCTACACAGAGCAGTGGGAATAACTGCATCTTCTTACAGGTTACAATGAATATTCATTTTGCAAATGCAAACACACACACACACACACACACACACACACACACACACACACACACACACACACACACACACACACACACACACACACACACACACACACACACACAAACAAAACAAGCATGCGTATTTGCAGTGTCTTTGATGTTTCACTGTATTACGCATTAACAACAGCTGTTGAGCTTCTCTGACCCCAGGCACATTAATGAACTGTTTTAAAGCTCATTTACATAATCATTCTAAAGTGTATTGATGCTACCAAATGGTGTACTACCTATTTATCAATCTTTTGCGTAATCTTTGCCTTAATTTAATCTTTATGGCAATGATATATCTTTTGGGGTTACATATCACTCCAGTTAGACCTACAAATGAAAGCTTTTAATCTTATTTTTAAGTAAGAGTTTCTTGGTTTCTATGGAGACAATTGATTAAGTGACATCCAGCAGTTAGAGGTATAACACAATGCTTTAACTGTATCCGTATCTCTTTAGTGCTCAAAATAGCTGGATCTTTATCTGCATGAATTTTATGCTTACCTCACTACCATGGCCCTGGAAACATAGAAAAAAAACCTCAGAGCTGTTGGGAATAATTCATTTGACTTCATTCACAAATAAAAACAAACAGCAACTCGGGGCACTTCTACTGCCCTGTGCAAGCTTTCTATCTTTTGTGACTGAACAAGTTCAAGAAAATATTATTCAAAATATCGTCAATGTTATTTACCTAATAATATTTGATCTAAAGGAGCTCAATAACAGCTTGGTCTTTTGTGAATTTTGGGACATGAAATTTTGAGACATGTAGAGAAATATGGTTATAATTTGAGACTCAGTATTTAGGTTGGAATACTTCAGCACGCCAAAGATTCTACCATTCAGAAATGAACATTGTCATTGTATGGTGACGTCCTTCTCTTTCACGCTTATAATGAGAATGATATGACATTATAAAACTATACAACTATGGCAATAAAAAGCTCCCATGACCTTGTTTTATGTGGAATTAGAGTCTTAATGCAAACCTTTAGTTGCAGTGAGATGCTCTGTAAACCTTTCCTGTAAAGATTTCCTTAAAAAAATAAAATAAATAAATAATAATAATAAACGGAATACTGCACCTACTATTTGTATCTATATTTCTGTTTTTAGACTCATCTTTTCTTCATTCCAGATAATGCATTCTCTAATAGAAGGATCAGAGGTCAGCGGTGTATCAGTTATGAGAAGGCAGACGTGCCATTTTTATCATTTGAAGAGAGAATTGCTCTGACTGGGTATCGTGTGTATATTCAGCTTGTCAAAAGCCAACATGAGTCACACTGAGCCTGGTTCAGGCTGTATGCAGTGACAGAGGAGGATATGAGGATAAACACTGAATACAGCATGGAATACAGCTGCACATACTGTTTCTTGGTAAAGGTTAGTTTATGCTTCCAGATAAGCCCTGAGCAGAATAAGGGGTGTGTGTGTGTGTGTGTGTGTGTGTGTGTGTGTGTGTGTGTGTGTGTGTACGTATGTATGTATGTATGTATGTCAATAAAACAATAAAACTGTTATACGTTTTAAAAGGATATTTAACCATGATTTATTTTAATCCTACAAACCTCATCTATCCAGTTTAAAGAATTTTTAACTAGACTTTATTTCAACTTAAGAATGAAACCCAATCACATATCTACTAAATATGGCCAGTCTTGCTTTTCAGATAACCACTTCAAAGGTTGTGTTTGCATCAATGATAGATCTCCCACTGCCCTGGTTCGTCCTACGTGCCTCCAAAACCCCCACCACCACACACAAACACACTCACACTTGGCCTTATTAGTGCCTTTTGTGTGATTTCCTGCCTAGGTTGAAACATTATCCCGGCTAACAGTGAAAAGAAAAGTCCTCATTATGTTCTGAACCTTTGAATCTATGCAGGCGCAGATCATGTCGGGCTGTGTCAACATCTGTGGCTGGTACAGTTCATTTAGCCTTCTGTCCAAAAAGCAGCTAAAGTTGCAAATTTTGTCTTGCACAAATGACACTCTCCAAGATACCATGGAAATCAAAAGAGGTGATTTCCAAGCTCATTCAAAGAGAAAAGATCATTCAAATTTACCAAAAAACTATAATATTTAAAGCACCTGTGATGGTTATTATGAAGGAGGCACAAGCTCCATGTGCTTAGCATGATTACCATGTACCTCTGGAGCTGGAGGTCTCGAATCCTACCTCCGCTCTGTCTGTATGTAGAGTTTGCCTGTTCTGTCTGTTCTCGCTATCCAAAGATGTGTGTTGTAGGATGAATGGCATCTCTAAATTGACTGGTGTGTGTGAGAGAGAGATTGTGCCCTGCTGTGGGTTAGCACCCAGTCCAGGGTGCCTCATGTCCTGAGATCCTGGAATAGAGTCCAGGTTTCCCGTCACCCTGTAAAGGATAAGCGGTACAAAAAATGAATAGATTATTTTTAGTATTATCATCATTATAGGAGGAATCTGAAGTTTAAAATAAAAACAAAAAAAAAAATATCACATAATTCTCTGGATTAAAATATCCTCTTGAATTAATCAGACTGACACAGTTACTACGTCTACAGTAAGCTGACTCATTTCAATTATTGAGATGAATGGCATACAGTCTGTAAATTCTTTTGCAAAGATTTTAAATGTTAGGTTACTCTGGAATGAAACATAAGTTTGGACTTGCTTTCTAATAATGGTAATAACATACCAAGCTTCATTATTGTGAAAGTAATGTACAGTATGAGCTGCTTGACCAGAAAATAATAGTTTTATGTTAATGACCATAGCTGAGTGCTCCATGGCCTTGTATCAATACACAATATTCAAACATTTATATAAGTATAATATATATATATATATATATATATATATATATATATATATATATATATATATATATATATATAATATATTTTATATATTATATAAGTGCCGTGTATGAATATTCACCCCTCATTAACATTTCCTCCTTGTTCCTCGTTATGAATTGTCAATGTGACCTCTAAACTGTGTCATGAAAACAAAGTTCTATCCCAAACTCTGAACATCCCACAGGATGCCATTAAATCCATTCATTTAAAAATAGAAAGAATATGGCACAACCTCAACCTGTCATGAGCAGTCTCTCCATCAAATGTCAGTGATTGGTTAAGGAGAGCCAGAGGAGCAGAGGAGCAACTATGAAGCTCGAGTTGGAGCTCACAGTATTCAGAAGACAACCATAATCCACACAAAGCTGCAGTAAAAAATCTGTCAACATAAGTTTATTCATATCAATTTGTTTGAGCTACATTTGAGTTTACTTATTTGTTACACTTACATAAATTCATCAAAATTGACCATAGTGCATGAATGCGCCCTGTGATAGCTTACCTTGTGCCCCGAGTCCCCTGGGACAGGCTCCAGGCTTCTTGTGACCAAGTGTAGGATAAAAAATAGGAGTTCAGTAATCTGTGACTTACTTATATCTACTAAGAAACAAAAGTTCCAAAATGCTCCTGTTTAGAAAATGATGTTGAAATTAAATCCCAGCTTGCTCACTCTTAGTAACCGCTTTGTTCTCATCAGCTGTGTGGTAGATCCAGACTCTATCCTGGGAACACCGATTGGGATTCAGAATGACATACTGGTTGACATATCAGTCCAATCTGTCAGGATCCAGATGTGCAAAGCTGATTGTAAAGTATCCCAGACGTCTTGCAGCTGTAATGCAGCCAAAGGTGGTACTATAAAAATACGGATTCTGTAGGGTGAATATTTAAACAACCAGGAAATGTCAGCCTTATTGTTTAATAATTTCATTGTCACAATAAAAAAATATTTTGAACTTATATGTTACTGCATGAATCCAATGGTAAAAAGTCAAATTAAGCCATTTCAATCCCAGATGTCAGTGTAAAATGTGGAGAGAGTCAAAGGCAGGAATACTCATGCATTATAATATTTTAAAATGATTTAAAGTAGCCCAATAAACAGATAATTTCAGAAGTATTTCAAACGCATGTATAGGATCCTTGTAATTCAGCATATGGCTGTACCATACGTGTGTGAGACATATAGCACGTAACACACCAAATGTGAACATCTAAGAGCATATAGTAGCAGAAAGACGAGAGCTGGTTTGCCCTTCAGAAAAAAAATATTCCAAAGAGCTTGGTTTAAAACAAAGCAGCTTTGTGCTATTTGCTGCTTGAATGACAGGAGAGGGAGTAAAGCTGCCCAAGCAGTAGGAGCATGAGTGAGAGTGACTAGGCTCAATGAAACTTGAATCAGTCTCATGCACTTGGAATTTGTGAAAATACAAATATTGGTATGATACTTTTATTGATAAATAGTTCATTAACAGATCCTAGATAATTAAACCTGTTACATCCTTTCCCATGTACTGTGGTCAGAAGGCATTAGGTGTGCAAACAAAGCCTCTTAATAAAAGTGGATTTCTATTTGGTGTTCAGTGGGCGTTTTTCAAGGTGAACAGTGAGCTACCATCATGAAATGTACCGTGTTCAGCTCTGGCCTCTTCACTGTTCTTTGTGCACTATATGGCCAAAAGTAGAACCTTGTCCAACACACCCATGTGCTTTTTGAACATCTCGTTCCAGATTATTGTCCTTTGCTGTTATAACGTACACTCTGCAGAACCACACTCCTGGAGAAAGGTTGTCTCATTTCACTGTGTACTGCATTAGCTATATATAATTGAAATGACAATAAAAGCTTCTTTACCTCTTCTTGGTTTCTGGATGTTGGAGGATGACTGTGAGGATTTGCTCATTTAGCCACAAGAACATTAGTGAATTCAGGTACTGATGGTTCATCCCAAATGTGTTCAGTGGGGTTGAGGTCAGGGCTATATGCAGGCCACTCAAGTTCCTCCACACCGATCTTGTCAAACCATGTCTTCGTGGAAGTCACTTTGAGCATAGGGGCATTGTCATTCTGGAACGTTTGAGCCTCTTACTTCCAGTGAAGGACAATCTTAACATTACAGCGTACAAAGACTTTCTATACTTTGTGGGAAAAGAATTGAGCCAGATGTGATGATCAACTGTCCACATACTTTTGTCCATACACTGTAACTTGGTAAGATCTGGTCTTTGCAGTTTAGCAACTTAGTTTTTTAGTTTTATCCCAAAAAAGGTTCAATGGCATTGGGTGCTCAATGGCACAATAATGCAGTGTTTCATATTTCTTTAGTTGCAACTAATTAAAATTGAATGGCAAGATAAGCATTAGTCCAGCTATCTCATTTCATGCCAAAACATCTGTGAAGGGGTTTTGTTTCCAAATGAAGCTTCTAGTCCTACCATTTTATCCTTCGTAGAATCCAATCGTGTTAACCGCAGTATCTCTGCCCCATAAACATATGCATTTCTGAACACGTGCGAAATTAGATTAAGGCATGAACATCTGGTCTAATATTATCTTGCTACATGCAAACCAACAGCTTCCAAATTAGACCTTCAACATTTAGACATCAATCAAACACAGTTATCATAGCAAAACAATTAGTGCAAAAACATTCATCTGAACTTTAGGTAATTATTTTGGTTTTTATTTCCAACACATCGGTTGCCATTGCTCCTGGTATTTACGAACAGAAACGCAATTCTGTTATAATGGGACAATGTTTTTAAACTTCTTAAATTAACACATACATTTTTATAAACGTAACTGTGTATTTTAACACTTCTGAGTATCATTCAATGAGGAAAAATCACTATCCACTACTATGCCCCCACCCAGAAAGCTGATTTAGAGTTAAATTACATATTTATTGCTTTTTGACAATATTTCCATTCAATCTATCCATAAACTGGGCTGATGGGGAAAAAGACACGGTCCTAAATAAGTAGTCATTATGGTGAATATTGCTCACAACGAGCAAATGAAGGATGGGGTCAAATTCTGCATGAAAATCATTATGGCCTCCTAAATAGCCTATCAAATTTCAAGAAATTAACTTTCAAGTTGATATTTGTGAAAATACATTAATGTTACTGGCGTAAATAAAGGCTGGATCAAAAACCTGGTATAACAAGAACCTGAATGCTATATTCAAAATGACAAATATAAAGTGTTCCTGTTACTTCCAGTTAATATTTCACTTACAAAATAACCACAGGGTCACGTGTGCAGCTGTACAAATGTGATTCTCTTCTTGTACAAACCCACTGCACGTTAGGTTAATATGTACACATCCATGAACAAGCTTTTTCCGCATGTAAAACAGAAAATGTTTTAAAAGTTCAAACACTTATATAATGTGCTAGGTGAAAGTCGTGTGTTGTGCACATGAAAAAAACTACAGAATACCATGGCAAGCCAGGAGACCCTCTGAAGCTACAGAGCCGAACAACACTGCTGAGTTCTGTGTAAACTCAGGCACGTGATCAGAGAAAGTCTGTCATAGGTATGACTGTATGTGCACACATATTCTCACTAAGTCTGACTCCACAAAAAACAATCTGTGTGTGTCTCTCTCAGCAGGAGCAGTTGCCGCAGCCCTTGACGCTGTTGAGGATCTCCTCCTGCAGCTTCCTGCGCTCCTCCTCCTTCTGTGAGATTCTCTCAGCTGAAGCAGGCTGCATCTTGTCTCCGTCGTTGTTTAGCACTTTGCTGTTCTGCGTGTGCCACAGCTCGGCATATAGGCTGCCTGGCGTGCTCAGGAGTGTGTGGTGATCGCCGTGCTCTGCCACCTTACCCTGCAGCATCATGGGAAATGAGAGATAACAGAGGTGAGACAAGGAGGGTGAGAGGAGAGAGAGAGAGAGAGAGAGAGAGAGAGAGAGAGAGAGAGAGAGCACGGCGGAAATAAGTGGAGGGACAGAATAGATGAGGTGAGAAACAAGGAGAGTTGACGGAAGGCATGATAGATAGCAGAGGGTGAGAGAAGAGAGGGCACAGGAGGAGGCAAGAGAGAAATAGGGGGGGGTGAGGGATTAAGACAAAGACAGACGGAGGTATTAGAAGAGGGGAGGTGAGAAAAGAGGAAATTGAAGAGGGGGCATGAGCTCATACAAGACAGAGAGAAGAATCAGATAAATAGAGAGAGAACGAGTAGAAGAGATTGGAAGGCAGTGATGAGTGGGGGTGGGTTAAGAGGGTGCATGAAAAAGAAGCAGAGAGAGAGAGAGAGGGGAGAGTGAGAGAGAAACTCACAATTAAACTTCCACAGAGCAGTCGAGGTTAATGACAATTTACAGTATCTATTTTTTGTCACGACTGTCGTGACAGTAGCCTCCTCTTCGGTGATCTAGAGCTCTCTGTTCCTCATACTGTTCTGTGCAATAAGTAAACAAAAGCTGTGCAAGCTCGCGCTCTCTCTCTCTCTGACACACTCGCACAAAATCTGGCAGTTCAGACAGGCTTTGCCTTGGGAGCGCTTGAAGAGCCCGTATGAGTGTATTACAGTGTTGCTCGGCCGAGTATTATCGACTGTCTTAAATGGATGTGATTCTGAAGCAAATGAGAGCACTGAGATGAGGGCCAATGGCAGATGAGCCAAAGAAAGAGGGCGGATGAGAGAAAGAAGACACAGACCGCGAAAACATGTAACGGCCCTGAGCAGGCTCACACAGGCTGTGTGTGGGCGCGCTTGCGGCACCAGGTCCTAAAAGATTGCCAGATACAATAACAAAAAAAGAAAAAAAAAAAATCAAAAAACATATTAAACAAAAAATTTAATTAGTTACAACGACAGCTGAATACGACTGAAACTACTTTATCACTAATGTGCGGGCTGTATTTTAGACACAAGCACATTTGAGATCCATCCTTTCAAGAAACGATTTACAGCAAAACCAACTCCTGCAGCACGCAGTGTCAAGATGATCTATGACCTCCAGAAGGCATGAGGCACAACCTCTGACCTTTGTCTCCATGCTTCCCCCATTCCCAGGGCTGAAAGGTCTCTACCCATGAGAGATGCATGGAGGTGTTAAAGCTAGAGCCAAGCATGAAGCACTACCACTCATTATTTTAATGAGCTCCAGCACCCCCCATCCTCCCTCTCCTCCTCTCCTGAGCACCACTGATGCTCCCGAACATCTCGTCCGTGTGTGTGCGCAGTCATTATGCCCTAAATCACACAACTCGAAAACATTTCTATTTACAATATTCCACTTTCATTTGCAGAAAACTACCTTACCTTTGAACACGATGTATTAAAATCAAGATTTGTCGACTTCTTGCTGAGCAACACGTTCAGTACTCCATTCAGCTTCACTGTATATGTGACAAATGTTTTTCCTGCAATTGCTGAAATTGCTGAGATGGAATAGTAGTGACACAGATAATGTTCATGGTCTCAATGAGCTCTCAATTCACAACCCAGCCACAAAAATTACTCTTTTCTGCTGGCATCACTTTCTTATTTTTTACCTCTAAAAAACATCAGGTTAATGGCATCTATACTTACAGCTTGCTATTTAACCATGCTGGCTAGTAACCATGACAACGAACATAAATAATAGTTTAGGCTAGGCCTACTGTTACATCTGCACTACTGGAGTGTTATAATGGTAACAATAGCTTGTGATGTGTGTGTGTGTGTGTGTGTGTGTGTGTGTGGGGGGGGGGGGGTAGCAGATCATTTATAGAAAATAACACTATTTTACATCATCCATCCATCCATTTTCTGAACCGCTTATCCTACACAGGGTCACTGAGAGCCTGGAGCCTATCCCAGAGGACTTTCTGGATAGGGTGCCAACCCATCACATGGCACAATCTCACACACACGCTCACATTCACACACCTCAGACAATTTAGAGATGCCTAACTATTAACTATATTGTCTAACTGAGATCCTCAAAGGCTGGACACAGTTCAGATGTGAACCCAGAAGAGTGGCCTAGCACTTAAAAGAAAAAATACTGTAGGAAAGCCAATGCATGAAAACATAAATACCATAGAAGAGTCAATGCATGAAAAAATAAATGAGCAATCTTTCTTTTAGACTGACATGGTTTCTGTAGCAGATCCTCTGTGGTGGTTTATACAATTCAATGCTTTTATGTAAGCTATATAAGTGAAGGCAGCTCATCAGACTAGAGAGAACTAGAGATGTCAGAGAGGGACGTTACCCTTTCTTGTAAATGTTGATGAAAACAGAATAGTTGGAGATGAATGAACAGAAAAGTACCCATTCAAAATAGTCTGGACAACAGCAGTAAGTAAAACAAGTCGACATTTGAGCACTTTAATACAGGCTCCTAAATCATTACTACAATGATTTACTCGTCTTCAGAGTCTATGGTTTCGACTACTAATTTGGGGAAATTATATTATTTATATATATATATATATATATATATATATATATATATATATATATATATGGGAAAGTCTGTTCACATCCTTCACAACAGTCATGTGCACATCCTTGGAACTAGTCAATTGTGATGTGCTTTAGTTTATGGCTGTAAATACGACAAATCAGTCATTAATGGATACGCATTAAAAGGTAAATGTGATCTAGTTCAAGCTATTTGCTTGTAGCTACTGTAGTACAGAATTGTTAATTTTTTTTTTTTATTCTGAATAACATGAAAGATTCTTCAAATTTATTTGATATAAACTGTAAAGGGTTTTCCTGAGCCAAACATGTCCTGATAAAAGGCATTGTCTCTTGATATAGAAGAAAAAAAAAATCAAGGGAGTCAAGGGGGTGTTTGATTGTTAGTTGATTGACTTTTTAAAAACTCTATGTAACTGAACCCTTAAAAATTGTAGTTGAGTACCTCTGCTCTTATTGATTAGCGGCACTTTCCTGACAAAAACAAATAAACAAATAAACAAACAAAATAAAAAAAACACGCATGAACTCATTACAGCTGAACTGACTCCATTATTTTATGACAATAATAATAATAATAATAATGACACAGCCAATTAGCCATTTTAGCTTTCTTCCACTAACAGAGGACAAAACCAGTGATCAAGTTTTGTATGTGATGTGTTTTCCACAGTTCCATCGCTAAACTCTTGGGCAGAGAAAATGGCCTTATTTCCACATGACTGCACTATTAAATCAGTACTGCTTATGAAACGATAAAAAGCCTGTCGGTTTTTCGAGGTCATCTTTGGAGGACAGAGCACATGTGCTTCCCAGGTCTCCTCTCTTTCGCACACAGGCCCAGCTTCTGATTACCAGCATCATGCTCAAGGCCACTTCACCCCAGAGCACTGCTTTCTTATGGTGAGTAGAAAAATGTGCACAACAGAAACACTCACCATCATAATCATTTCTCAGGATGGTATTGATCATGGAGATGTTAACTCTCAAATCCAATCCAACAACGCTTCGCGTTGGATTTAACATTTATCTTCAATAATTTTAAGAAATAACAAGATTCGAGTCATTCTCAGCCGCTATTAATACTATTTAAATCAACATTAGAAGTATTCCAAAACAATATTGGGGGAAAGAAATGATCTGCATTTAAGGGTTTTTCATCCAGAAAGTTTTCCTCCAGCCACCAGAGAACAGTCTCTAAACCCCTCAGCATGGTCCTCAACCCTGAAATGCTCATCTCTATGATTCACTTTG
Source organism: Tachysurus vachellii (assembly GCF_030014155.1). Taxonomy (NCBI): domain Eukaryota; kingdom Metazoa; phylum Chordata; class Actinopteri; order Siluriformes; family Bagridae; genus Tachysurus; species Tachysurus vachellii. Next base: position 17,466,370 of record NC_083472.1, read on the forward strand.
GATGGATGTAGTTAATTCAGCTAAATGAATGAACAGACAGTATGTGTGTGTGTGTGTGTGTGTGTGTGTGTGTGTGTGTATGAAACAACTCCTATTTGCAAGGCAAACTAAACTTAATTACTCCTACACATGATCGTACCTGATTCAGCACGATAATCTTGTCTGCATCCACAATGGTGGACAGCCGGTGGGCAATGAAGACAGATGTCCTGTTGGTTATCATTTCTTTCACGGAGCTCAGAATGCTCTAGAAATCAACAAGGTAAAATTCAATCAATTTCAGAACATTCAAATGAACCCCAAACCCCCCAGCCACCTGCCCCCACAGTGCTGTTTCTACGAGATCCTTCCTGTTCATCTGCAATATCTAGCAACAATATGATTGACAGAATTTATATGAGGACTTCCTTGTGACATGACACATGAAGGAGAGAAAAAAATTGCTAAATAAAAAGTGAAAGCCTTCAAAAGCAAACATTGCCTGTGTCTGTAATAACTTATAAAGCCTCATCCTTATGAAGAAAAAAAGCCCAGTGAGCTTCCTTCTTGAATGTAAATATGAAAAATGTGCAACGACACTGAAAGAAAATTATCTACATTCGATTGAAGTTCATTGTCGATTGTACTTTTAATAGATAAATAGCCATACACCAGCACACCAGTGAAATAAGAGCTATTTTGCTGAAATACTGTACTACACTGGCTATATTGGATAAATCTTTGCCATCCAATTATTTTGAAAGAAAACACGCTATCGTTATATATACGTATTAGAATGCATATTTTGCGTCAATTTGCTTTTGGAAGTAATAATACTTAAACAAAAAGCATAACAAATTAATTTAACATGATCAAAGAAATCACCAGTTCAAGCAAAAAATGTGTACACGGTTATGACTGTGACTCTATGCATATTTCCAGTCAGAATTGTGTACGATGTTACCCAGCTAAAATTGCTCCGTAAAAAGAGCTACCTCTTCAGTAATGGAATCGAGGGAGGAAGTTGCCTCGTCATACAGCAGGATAGGAGGGTTCTTCAGGATCGCCCTGGCGATGGCCACACGCTGTTTTTCTCCACCTATCAGCAGCCAGAAAGATGTGAGCTCATTAATGAAGGAATTATGCAATACATCATTATACATATTTATGTTGATATGCATGCACTTCATAGCCAAGGGCCCAATTGACGCTATTCACATTTAAGTGTGCTAATTATTATAGACAACTGTAATTACTGCTGACATGCTTTTATTTCTGACCTTGAATAATTGTGCATGTGAGTGCTTTGGTCACTGCACGTTACATTCGTCACCACAGTGTTTCTCATTAATATTCTATTAGATTTTTTTTAGATTGGGAAATTGTATCAGTAAAAGTATTTTGCTTTCTAATAAGAGCAGCTGTCTCAATTAGCACAAAAGCTGAAAGCTCTATTAGTACGAGACTTTGGACAATGAATAACCAAATGACAAAAATCTAAAATTTCTCAAATGATTTAAAAGATCATCACTATGTGCTGCACGCTGTATTTATCCAATCATGATTGTTGACACCACAAATATTCTAATAAGAACATTATCCCAGACATCTGATGATGACTAGCTAGGATTAACCCCAGGTACAATATGAGCAGTGTGAAACAAAATAACCCAGGATTCTATTTCCACAGAGTTCACAATGACCCATTAACCATTTTTACAAAGGTGCGAGTTAGTGAATGCAACATATTCTAACATTTGTCTATTAAGCTGAATCATATGGACTTAATAAATGTAATAATGCACTAGTTAACTAGCTCACTGTTCTTTAATACAAACTGATTTAAATGAATAAAGTTGAGTATCTGAATACTCAAACGGAGTATTCACAAGACACCACAAAACACCGCCTGCCATTTATTCAGAAAATTATTGTGGCTAGCACCTTTATTTTCTCTCAGCAGGTTTAAGGTTCTATGACAGCTTTGCACTGCATTTTCACTGCATCAGTGCGCCGCACAAAAGCACGTTAGTGAACCTGAACGTCCATAATGTTCATAACGTACATTATGTACACTGCCTCACCCTCTCTAGATTCTCATCGGCACTTGATATGAATTGCTCCTTTCAGAATTTGCACTTTACTGTGGCGTATGTTGTACCTGACAGTTTCAAGCCTCGCTCTCCAACCTGTGTCTCATATCCATGAGGCATTTTGAGGATGGCGTCGTGGATGCCGGCAAGCTTGGCTACTTGATATATGTCCTCTGGTGAAGCGTTGAGGTTACCGTACTGCAGATTGTAGAAGATGGTGTTGTGGAAGAGGACGGCGTCCTAAAGAGCACAGAGACAAATCGGATGTTTGCATCAATTGTTTGTTAAGGCTAAACATAGACCGTATATTAATGTCTCCAAAAATCTATTACCAGGTTGTCTGCATTGGGACTACTATGTCTGAATTCAGTATTGAGAGTTCAAATAAAAGACATGAAGAATAAAGCTACTATCAATCAGAAGTGTTTTTTTTTTTTTGTTTAGCAGAAATCCAGTTGAATATCCAGTTTACAATCCATGTGCTTCCCGTTTCAGTAATAAGAACACTAGTATTACATTTCATGAATAATTTTAGATGTCTTGAAGCCTCTGCAGAGGACACTGGTACCACTGAGGTACTAAATTAGCTTAATGCTATCATAACAACATGAGTGTGCGCCATCAGGCAATGGAATATAAACAGTGTAGGGTTACACTATTATTAGTCTGTGTTTCCATATAAATGTCAAGGGAATTCATCAGTTCTGCCTTAGCAAATGTGAGGATCATCAATGAGTATAATCAAATTGTAGTCTTCATGTTCAACACTTAGTGGCACACAATTTGTTGTGCTACACAAGCATTAATACATTTGTACTCACAATTTTCCACCTACGTTTTCAATCCTATGTGCTTTATCAAACTGGCTCTGTATCTGCGCACCCACTTATTGAATGCCATGCAGCTGTTATTTCGCATTTTACAAATAAGCTCCCCAGACAAAAAACAACTGTCACAGATGTCATCATTTTTCCCCCCAATACGTGGTCACGCCTCATTGCTTTAATAACAGAGTCAAGTCTGCCAGGATACCGCCAGTGTCTCGAGATCCTCCTGTCAACTTTATACCATTCTTCAGCTAACTGGCGGGGCACACACCTGAGAGTCTGACCAACAACAATCAATCAGGTTTTAAGCTACATGTATTGGGACTGCACTGATTTTGCATTTGTATCAGGACTAATGCTAAAAATTTATGTAATACCTTTATCAGTTAATACAGAGGAACAATAGTATTGCAGGATTACTGTTAACTGTGAATTCTTTTATACATACATATATACATACATACATACATATACACATATACACATATACATACATTCATATATATATATATATATATATATATATATATATATATATATATATATATATATATATATATATATATATATATATATGTGTGTGTGTGTATATATATATATATATATATATATATATATATATATATATATATATATATATATATATATATATACACACACACATATACACATATATATATATATATACATATACACATATATATACACATATACACATACATATATATATACATATACACATACATATATATACACACATATACACATACATTATATATATATATATATAAATAAAAACTCACCTGAGGCACCACACCCAGAGCTTTCCTTAAGCTCTCCAGGCTGACATCTCGAATGTTCTGGCCTGCAATATAGATGTTACCTCGCTGGGGTTCATAGAAGCGAAACAGCAACCGTACGATTGTGCTCTTCCTATTTAAAAAAAAATGTTTAGCAGTAGCTACTAGAGAAACATCATAAAACTGGACTTCCTATAAGCTGGTGATAAAGAACAGGAGTGTTGCTTTTACCCAGATCCGCTCCCACCAACAATGGCCACTTTTTTCCCAATAGGTACTTCGAAGGAAACCCCGTTGAGGACCTTTTGTCCCTCCAGATACTCGAAGTAGACATCCTCAAACCGGATCGAGGCCTCCTGTGGGGTAACAAGCAGTGGTGGTGCCAGATCTTTCTCCTGCAACACAGAAAGCACACAATGGTTGGGTTTATTTATTAGTGAAATAATAAAAATATATTAATAATATTTGTGCAGCAGGAGGGGAAAAAGACAATTTTACATTTGTCATTTTAAACATTTACTCAAAACGTTCAATTGAGAATTTAATGTGTAAATATTGAGAATCAAATGTGTAAATAGTTCAACAATAATAAAACATTGAGAATTTACATAATTATCCAAAGCATTAAGAGAAAAAAAAATGCATTTAAAAGCAAAACTTGCGCACATCTGAGGTATGTTAAAAATACCCCCCCCCCCCCAATCACATTCAACCAAATAAGTCAAATTTTTAGGTGAGCTTAGCCATTTTACGTGGTTACGACACATTAATGATCACTGCCAACAACTAGCCAGATTTTATTATTATATTCAAAATAATTATAGGCTGCATACAGAATTAGTCCAATGAAGAATGAGCATCATCAACCTCAAATGGAGTTTAACCAGCACCCCCCATCCCCCAAAGAACAAATACTGCATATGAATACTGTATTAAATGTTATGCAAACGTATAATATTCAGATACACAGACAGAGCCAGGGTTAAAAATATATGCCTACTGCAAAATGCACTGACATTATGGAAAAGCCAGAACAATAACGTCCTGATGAAGCTGGGATTGCGCTTATTAACAAGAGGAACAATTCCACATCATTGACAGTGAATTGGCTCAATCAAGCAGGCCATATTAATAAATCAAACTAAATGAGCGATAAAACAACTGCAGTGGGGCGTGTAGCAGTGTCTGAGTAATAATGTACGGCATAAAGACTTGGAAATCGGTCTACCTTAATCTTGGTGTCCACACTGAGCAGAGTGAAGAGTGTGTTCATGTCAATAAGAGCCTGTCTGGTCTCTCTGTACACTGTGCCCAGAAAGTTGAGGGGCAGGGAGAGCTGGAAGAGGAGTCCGTTTACCATCACCAAATCTCCTACGGTCATGGTTCCTGTCAAAATCAGTGACAACAATGAAGGAAATTCAGAGGCAGATTAAATTCACGCGTGTGTGTGATCACAGGCATTTGGAAAGAACGTGAGAAAGTTTAATACAAAGGTGACGAAACTCTCCTGCCTGCATAATCACCTTGGACATGAGCCAGGCTTGAATGATATATTTTTATGTTGTAATGTGAGAAGAGAAAATCATAGATCTTTTCTGAAGCATGTGTGATATTAATGGGTTGTTAGCGTACATTTCTAAGCAACAAATACGTAGGACACTTGGGTTCACACTGGAGCTTTACTATATAATCCAGTTGTAATTTTACCACTCCTGAGATTTTACTGAAATAAAAAATACATTTCAATTTACTCATTAATATGAAAAAGCTTAAGGTTCACTACGCAGTAAGGATCTTCACCTGCCAGTATGCACTTGCTAGCCAGCACCATGACGGCTGTGATCCCCACACTGAAGATTGCGCTCTGTCCAAAATTTAGCATGGCCAGGGTCGTGGTTGTCTTCAGTGAAGAGGACTCGTAGATTTTCAGAAAACTGTCATATCTCCTTGCTTCATACTTCTCATTGTTGAAGTACTAAAAAAAAAAAAAAAGTGAGAGAGAAACAATTGAGAAACAAGCAGAAAGGGACGTTCATGATAGCTGGAGGCCTGCATGTGTATTGAAGTTCACAGTTATTTGAGGACATGCAAGGACAAATGGCATAAACAAAGCCTTTCTCCATAGTCAGGTATACAAACTGCATCTGTAAAACTGCACAGTAAACAAACTGCACAGTAACTGTGTAAACTTATGTAACTGAAAATAAGTGAGAGACTTAAATTTCAAAGGATAACACAGACTGGTGCTCTTCTAGCTAAAACATATGTTGAGGTGCAGCGGAGATGCAGGTGGATTTGTAAAGAAAAGTTAAAGAAATGAACAAAATTCAGCACACGTTTAAGGGCCACACAGAGAAGCTGTTGCAATGAAAAATCTGAAAGCTGAATAAAGAGATTATGGTGGAAAATGAAAAACTTGTGGTGCTGTTAAAAAAAAAAAAAACATAACTGCATCACAGCAACATTCATTAGTTTCAAAACGTGACAAACGGAGGTGAGGTGATAAATGCAGCTTATTAAATGAATCGGTTTTATCAACAGAACAGCCGATGACATTACATTACAAAAAGCTTCCATGCAAATGAGAGAAGCAAACTACAGGTCCACGCTGACAGTGTTTTGAGACCCTTTTTGCTACACGCAGAGAACCACTTGGCTTCATTAGCACATTATCAGTGTGTGTGGCAGCCTCCACCGGCAACATGATCAAAAAAATTATATCTCCTGGACCGTAATGACAATCAGAATATTCCATCAGATCACGGAAAACTTAACAAGAACTTCCTGTGCCAATTAGCTCCGGGAGAGAAAGGTATCAAGAAGCAAGCAGAGGAGTTTCATAGCAATTTCTTTGCTGTCAGGAAATGTGCTCAACAGGATAGAGGAGACAAGTGTGCAGTAAAGAAGTGTTTGTGTGTGTGTGTGTGTGTGTGTGTGTGTTTTGATGTTCTGCAGAAGCTTTTGCGAATGTAGAACAGATTAGGAGTGGGTGGGGATCTAATTATGTATGCACGCTGGCTTACAGTGATACTAAATCCAGCTGCATTGACATCAGTGACTAGAAATAAAGCCTTATACAGAATACATCTGTGCGTAACAACAAGGGCAGAAAAAAGCAGGCGGAATAGAAGAGAAGAAAAAAAACAAGAATGTGGAGAGCCGAAGGCATTAATCAAAACCATCAGTGGAGAAATGTTCAAGACTAATGCAGTAAACAGAAGGGAAAAGGATTTCTAAAGAGAGTTAATATTCTTCTATCGCACAAATTTGCTTTATTTCGTACTCTGCTTTGAAATACCAAAGCAGATTATCTTTATTTTTGTGTTTAAGCATCACAGAATAAACGAGCTAATTAAACATGGCAATCACAAGGGAAATGTTCGTGCCAGTAAAATGTGCCAGTGGCTCGTGACTGGGACGACGAGGGTGACTCACCTTTACAGTCTCGTAATTGAGGAGAGAGTCGATGGCTGCGTTTCCCGCATCGTTATCCGCCTTGTTCATTGCTATTCTGAACTGGGTCCTGTTCAAAAATACACATCATGTCGAGGAGAGTTTAACATTTACCAATATGTAACATTTGTAGTAATGCTGTTGTACCTGGTCTAAATTCTACTGCAATGTTGCCACTGAAAATCCTCAAAAAGGACAGAGGAGAGTATGTAGAAATAAAAGGTATACAATGGATAATAGAATAAAGTCTATGGGATGTGCGGTTACAGGAAAAGAATCAGTGTGGATTATTCTTCTCAAACAGTCCTCAAGTGGTGTATTGTTTTTAACACCACAGCAATTTCACAGCAATTAGAATTCTTATTAGTTAAACATTTGTTGTTCTCAATTACATTGTAATGGCTGAAACATTTATTCCGTCACTAACCTCTTTTTAATTTATTTCTCTCAAAGTTCATATATGAGAGATATATATATATATATATATATATATATATATATATATATATATATATATATATATATATATATATATATATATATATATGAACTTTGAGAGAAATAAATATATATAAAAAATGCAGCTTGTTTCCAAAAATATAGACCTCTTTAGGAGTGTTAACTCCTTCCAATAAACGTTAAATAAACATTTCTTTGCAAAACATTATCAACAATGAATTTCTTCCACTGGTTACTATTAAATTTGGTTTACATGAAGCATCTGCTATAAGAGTCCCTGTTAATACTATAGAAACAATTAGGACTTAGAATCACCTCCATTTTAAACCTGTGATTTGTCTTGTAGTTGAACAGAAAATTGTTAGAAAAAATTAACCAGCACCCTCTGACCAACTGTGCCATGTATAAACCGCAAAACAATACTCACACCCGTGTTACACATGTAATTAAAGTGTTATACTGTACCTCCACTGTGTAACTGCGACGGTGAACAGCGTGTACGCCGATAAGGTCCCCAGAGTGACGAGTGCAAACTGACCGCCGCATTTATAATACTGCCACAGAGACAAACAGCAGTGTTTAAATGAGGCAGACCCACATTTTATGAGATCACGAGGGAATGACGACCAAAGCCTTGGCTAAACAGCAGCCGTGGTCGTTTCGCTTAGCACTTAACACGCTTCCACTTAGTGAATATGCCCATTAAATCGAGCGTTGCAAATGGACAAAGTAAAGGTGCGGTCGAAGTTAATGTCTCAATCGTCGGAGCATCGTTAAAGGACTTGAAGGTGATGAAGCTGAGGAGGTTATTCACACACTGCTAGTGGATATGCAGTGTGTGTGATCTACAAAATCACTGCATTAGAACTGAAAAGCCAAAGTAGTAGACTTTGCTTCAGTCAGTTTCTAATAAGCATGACTGCTTGGTGATTCAAACAGTTTTTGTTTTTTTTCCCCCAGATATTTGCAGGTTTCTATGGTGTGTTCTATGGTGTGAAGCTGTCGAGAAATCAACACTGAGATAATTAACACCATAATGAGAACCTAATGAGAATATATTTAACTTTAAATCATTTCTACTTTAATTTGTGACTCAAATAAAATGGAACTGCAGCTTTGGTTTGGAAGCCAAACAGCAGCTAAAGGTTATTTATCTGGGAGTTAATGCCTCTTGTCTAAAATCAGATAAGTGATTGATATCTTAATACGCTTTATCAGATGTCTGGTATCTTAATGCTCTTTCTATGCTTTCTGAACAGGTTATATAACATTTTATATCTGCTATCTAAACATTACAGATGAAACTGAATGCATAATATGACCATATACATTACGTACATTAAGACATAATTATTCAAAATATGTGAGAACTGATGTTGTATCTCAGACTTGTTGTGCACTGACCAGAATGGCACTGACTAGTGCCATCTCGAACACAGTGGGTCCGAGATTGAAGACCAGGGCGCTAAGCACGAAGCTGATGCCACGCGTGCCTCGGTCGATAGCCTTCGACAGTGCGCCTGTCTGCCGGCTCAGGTGGAATGACAGGTCCAGGCTGTGCAGGTGCAGGAAGACATTTTTGGCGATGCGCCGGATGGAGCTCTGTGCCACCTTGCTGAACACAGCATTGCGGAGCTCGTTGAAGAGCGCCGAACCTGCCCGGGACACACCGTCTGAGGCAAACAAACAGTTCCACAGCAAGTCGTTACAACAGATAACCAAACACATAGCAGAACTCTGTGGCTGAATGTATTATTTTAACTGTTAGTGACAGACGTGATTAAAGGCCAAATATATACCCTACACTACAATATAAAGTTGATAAAAACTGTCAGGTGACTCGATTCCATTACAGCATTTTAAATAGTATGAATTGTTAAACTATAGTTAAGTCACCGTAATCAAGCCTCATTGTAGTAAGAAAAATCTACACAGTTGAGTTGAGTTTGTTTGAGACAATGTCAATTGTAAAAAGCGCTATACAAATAAACTTGAATTGAAACTTGAATTGAAAGTTTCTGCTATAATTTCTACAAAGCATATTCTCCTGGAGGAGGGGGGAAAAAAATCTGCTCTGCACCCTCCAACTGTAATTTCTGCCCTGATCCCCGGGGTAAGATTTTACGTTACTGAACTCTCTCATGAGGCTTCAACAAGACAAGAGATTACGGTCTGTTTAGCCCTCGAATATGAATAGAAATTCTGCACTAGCAGAATAAATGCTTTCTCCCTCAGCATTCAAACTTGTAAATGCTACACAGTTTTGGTTATGGCAAAATTCTGTTCAGGTGAAAAAAAAATAAAATTAAAAAGCGTGTGTGTATGTGTGTGTTTGCAGAGGCGCAGACAGACAGCTCCAATTAATGGTCTGTGTGCACAGAACCTAATGGCTCTCATTAAATTTGCAGCCACAGGGAGAAGTGACAATACATTTAGACGGCATGCTACAATAACTCTAGCAAAGTGAGTGGTTGCTATTACTTGTTAAGTTCATTTTATTTTCGGCAAGTGAGCAAACACATAAGCAAGTATGTTAAACTACACATAAGTGTCACCCTTTGTGCATTCGTATGCACGTTAGCTGTATTTTAGACCAAGCCGTCTCGTACCGTCTGTTTCAATAGCAGTGCCATTGAGTGTAAGCTGCACTTTGTTGATCTTCTTACTGATCTGGTGATTATTTAAAGGCCCTTGGATTTGCTGATTAGGTTATTCATTACAGCACTGCTATGCCCTGTGCTATTCATGCGATTTTAAAAGCATGCCATCTGAAATATGAGCTGAGAGACAGAGGCAGCGTCTTAGATAGATAGAGGCCTCATCGACGTCAATAAGGGTTCCAGCCCAAGGATCTCCCCGTCAGAAGAAATAAAACTGACACCAAATAAAACAACGAATTATATTAGCATCTGTGCAGGCAGATGTGACAGGTCCTAAAAGCAATATGGATGCTGATCTTTCTAGGTAAAGGTCATTTGGCTTATAAGGATGCTGTTCTGCCTGAGATGAAGTCAAACACCTGCCAAGTAAGGAGGAGGTAGGGGGAAGGGTGCTACTTACAGCCAATGAGAATAGCCGTTGCCATGGTGGCCACCGTGTTTGGTGCGTCGCTGAGGTTCAACATGTGTCCCGACATCTGGTTCAGGCTGTCTACCGCATATTTAAACATGAAGGGCACCATCACATTGGTGAGCTGGAGGATGGGAGGAAAATGGGGAGAGAATGGGAAGGGGGAAACAGCATAAGTGAGAGATGGAGTGAGCTTAGGAAGCATGCTGATGAGAGATAGAGTGGCACTGCATTAGGGGCAGAGTGTTTTGTGCACACTCCTCTAGACAGATCTGGAAATGAGTTGGTTGATGCATCCGCTAATGGAATTGAAATGGTTATTAAAGCTAATTAAAAGCTTGGGGACAGCTGCTCGGCTGTCGAGCGCTGCCTCGCATTAGACAGGGCCGGAGTGTGTATGCACTGTGCCATTTCCCCTTAATTTGCTCCCCCACTCTTGTTTTAACCCTTATGCTCAATGAGACCATGAAATGAAGGATTGAATTTTAGGTGAATGGCAGCATTCCAGCTTTTGATTCCACATTATTTCCCATTCTTGTCTTCTTGAACTGCATAATGTTTAAGCATAAACAAAGAACGAAGCAAATGGTCTTTAATTACAATCATGCATGTAAGGCTGCTATGAATAGAACTAGTGCTTCGAAATAACAGTTTTTCAACATGCAAGAAAAAGCACAATTACCAATTACTGAAGTGCAGGGGGGTAAAAAACCCAAAGAAACACCCAGCTAATAACTTTATTTTTGAATCTTACTTCCATATGTCTACAGTGCTGCCCTTTTCAGTAAAGAACATGTCTGAGGGTGACTTGACTGAAACCCATTTTAATTACTAACGCGAGTGGGAGAATAACACTGGATTGGTTGAATGCGGCTAAAAATCCTCTGAGTCATGACAAAAAGGCTGTTTCAAGATTTCTCAGAGAGATATATATTTTAATGAAGGACCGCTGATGGACAAGCTTTCCTCATACGAATCGGCCCAGCGTGATTAGGTAGCACGAACCCAGACAGGCTGATAAAACGGTGCGGGTTATCAGTTTCTGACACGCTTGTCAATCTTTATCTGTGTTTCCAGATACGCCCTCTCCTGAACTCCAGCGGGAACACACTGGGAAATATTAATGCTGGAGACACGACACATAATCCCTCAAAGACATATAACACTAGTAGACTCCATTTGACTGTGACTGGGCTCATTGACGGAGAACAGTAGAGTACGTGTGCAGCTCGTTTGTGCTCACGCTGATTGAGAAAAGGTGGAAATAAACTTGCGAGTCGTGCTCCTGTCGGTCTTCTTTTAGGTGCAAATTGGTGACGAATCATAACAAGAAAAACAATTAAGCTGCTAAAATGTAAGGCTCCTCTTTGTTGACTGTTTCCCTCTGGGGGGGGAAAGTTTCAAAAAGGCACTGGTCTATTAGTCTTTTAAATGATTCAAACAGCAACACATCAGAAAGGCTTGAGATAATTGAAGCCAGACAAGACATCACAGACATCAAATAATGAATGTCATTTCTATTGCACTGGTGGAAAACACAAATGAACAGACATCATGCTTCAATGACGTTAACCTACCTTAGCTCCAGCAAGCAAGCCAAGTGAGATTGCCACTCGAGCTCGCAAATCCGGTCGATTTTTAGGCCAAACGTATGCAAACATGGATGAAAGGATCTTGGTTGAGTCGACTTCCTTTAGCTAGAAAAAAAAAAAAAAAAAAAACATGCATCATTTGATCAAATCTCTACCATTTTTTATAACCATGGATGATGCAAGTTATCAAAAAAAAACCCACCATCAACGCAATGGCTGCAAGGTCCTTTAGATTTAGATTTCTAATAAAATAATGCAACTGCCCTTTTAGAACAAGAGCATTGAAGTCTGGCTCTGCGTGACTCAGAGCTGTGCACAGTTTAGCATTTTCCTTTCTCTCGACACACAATTCACATCATGATGGACTTGATAATTAACTGATGCGATGAATCTGATGACACATTAAAGCTGTGTGTGCTAAGGTCCTCTGGCAATATAATTAGATTAACTTGTTTTTAAAATTATGTTAAACCCAGCACATTTAACTCCTACATTAAGCAGAATTTGAATTCTTTAATCAGGTTTGCGACTCGATTTTAACTTAATAAGAGGTCTATATAGTTAATGTACAGCTGCTCACACATGACACTGATGCTCCAGTATGCAGCTAAAGACAGCTTCTTTAATCAAACATGCAACTATGCTCGAGTGCTACATTTCATCCTGTTTGTTACAAGCTGCGTTAGAGTGAGAGTGAGTGAGGATCACTTTCAACTCTTTTAAGCTCTCAGTGCATGGACTGGAGTTTGAATTTTTTATACCTCTCTTGTATTAAACAAACAACAGTCTCCTAAATCAGGACTTTGCACAAGTTACTTGAGAGCAAGAACAGCTTTCTGCAAGTTGCCATCCTCGAATAAGAGATGGCGAAGTTTAGAAATTTAGCAGGTAAAACCTTCTCTGAGGCCGCAAACAGACGCACATCGTTGCATTGCCAAGGGATACAGTGTCATATGGCCGAGGCAGAAAGCAGCAGTAGCCGCTGCAGGTGGTGCCTGGCATCCCACGCCACTCGGCTCCCTAGAGCCGCCCTGCGCCTGCGCGTGCCAGCCAACCTGTTTACTCCATCAACCCACCTGCTGCCATTACTGTTGCACAAAAAAAATAAAATAAAAAAAAAAAAGAGCAAACTCCCTCTAATCCTGTCAATATGGTAACATAAGAAATGAGGCACTGACAGAATGGCAAGAGGACAAAATAAATCAAATTAAAAATAGACAACACCTGTGCTTGGCCGCATCCAGTGAGGCAATGTGATGAGGAAAAGAAAAAAAAACAAGGCATGAGCTTCACTTCACTATGAACAATGAAAAGAAAGCTGGTTTGATTTCAGGACAGTGTATATACTAAAGCAATCTTTTATTCTGTATCGGTACTGATTGAAGATTCCGTCCTTTTCGGCTAGTCAGATAAGAACACCGATAATACCTGCTCATTACTGTAATTAACAAACCAATCATTTGGCAGCTGCACGATACATAAAATCTATGTGCATTCAGATCAAGAACTTCAGTTAAGGTTCTCATGAAATATCAGAATGGGAGAAAACGTGATCTGAGATGGTTGTCGGCTCCAGAGAAGGTGATTTAGTCTTTCAGAAAGTGCTGATCTCCTGATGATTTACACACCACACCAATCTGTAAAGTTTACAATGAGTGAGGGACAGTTCTGTGAGTGGAAATGCCTTGGTGAGGAGAGAGGTTGGAGAGAAACTGACAGCTAGGTTGCAGTCTTTACGACTGTACTTTACACTGTTCTTTGCAACAACAACACAGTTTTCAGAGCAACACAACATGCAGAATCGTGAGGCAGACGGGTTGCAGAAGAACAGCAGAAGTCCACGCTGAGATCTGCTTCGAGTAGCTGAGAACGGGAATCTGAGGCAGCACAGGCTCAATAAAACTGTACAGTTAAAAGTTCCTTACTACACTGATGTGTGGTGCAGCTTGGAGATGCTTTTTTTTATTGGTGGTGATAAGGAGTAGTTAAAGTAAAGCTTACCACATTTTTGGGATCTGCACTCAGGCCTCCTCCTGCATGACCATGCCAGCATGTTCGCTCTGGTATCCTTAAATGCTGGAAGACAAAAGATAAATATTAATCCTGATATCTTCAACAGGGATGGATGATATTTCATTAGGGCATTTATACAAGATTTTAGGACTAAAAAATACAAATAAATTACCTTGAACGCTTTATAAACCCATATCAATTACATGATTATATCAGAGCAGATGATACAATATAAAGGAAAAGGAAAACGATTAAAAAAAAAAAAAAACAATTATCAGGGAATGCATTTAATCTCAAAATGTGATAAAATCCCACTCAAATGTGGATGATTTTATTTATAGAAACACTTGATACAAGAAAGGTCATTAAATGTACTTTTAAAGCTTCCAGCATTTGTCGATTGGTATCTCCTCGACTGGATGTCCATGCTGATGACAGATTGAGACTCTGTAACAGTTAAAGAAAATAAAGAGCCATTGATTAATGGAAGATCTAAACCAAGTACAAAAGAAAAGCAGATAAAGAAGAAGAGGAATATCTTTTGATGACTGCTAGGACTGCTTGACGTCTATCGGCTAACACTGAGTTTCCTCCCTCGAGATGCTTCACCCGGTCTGTATAACAGCTGCCTTCAGCTTCAGCTGGGTTCAGGTTGAGGGCTGTATCTTTCTGTTATGCTTTCTTCATTTGCATTCTCTTTATCACATTTGGCTCATTTACATAACATTTAGGTGGAGGCATACACCTATGAGACAGTGCTGAGTCACCTAATAGGTCATGATGACCATGTAAATGAGTCGAAGCCAAAGATCTTCGTGCACCGGCGTCTGTTTTCTAATCCTGACCACTTGATGAAATAAAAAAATGACAGAACCTAATGCATCCTTAAGAATCCTTTGAGATATAACCCACCCCCTCCCCTCACTGAGATGTTATCAGCAATGTACTTAAAGTGCAGTTCCTTACTACTTAACCTGATACGACCCCAAAATGCAACAGCAAAGACACGAGTCTACTAAATGAACCTTAGGCTGATAAATAATATGCAAGCTGTGAGTGTTTGCTCCTCTTCTCAGAGTTTAATGATGGATTGCTGGTGGACAATCTGCCTAGCTCACACATGACCCCAAAAAATAAGAAAATAACAGCTTATTGTTATATTAAAGTGCAAAGAATTTGTTTCTTAAATGGCTCTAGGGTAGTTTTACCAAAACACCAGCTGACCCATGTTCTTACACTTGAATAAACGTTAAAAAAATTAAAATATAAATAAATAAAAACAGTGACCCATAATGTACCGAGTCAGAAATATAACAGTTTCTTCAGTGGCCTGGAACAATTCTAGTATACACAAACATGATTTGATACTGAAAAGTCTCACACGTCTGGTGGGTGGAAAAGACACTAGTTTTGGTTTAGTGATATTTTATTCACATCCAACAGCCCACCCGTGACCCAGAATGCCAAATAAATACTGTTTCATTGGGCTGTACAAGATACCTCGCTTCTATCGGTGTATCATCCACCATTAACTCGAGCAATGTGCTGTGTAAAAGGTCACACTTATGCACACAAGTACCACACAGGAGAAAGACACTAATAACCATAAGGCTGAAGTTGATACACTTGCCAGACACTTTAATAGGAACAGCAATACCCCTGCACTTTCCTACAATTATCCAAATCAGCCAGTCATGTTGCAGCAGCTCAATGCACAAAACCAGCATCAGAATGGAGGAAAATGTAATGTGATGAAGAGAATCACTCCTTACAGCTGTGCTGAAGAATCTGCAGCACAGAAACACGCAACATGCCACTGGGCTCAAACAGCAGACGGCCGTTTTGGGTTCGGCTTCCGTCAGTGAAAAACAGGACTCGGTGTCTACAGTGGGCACAGACCCACTAATACTGGACAGACAAAGTGCTTACGTGTGGTTATCTGTCTGGAGAACTGCATGAATGAGCAGGTGTCCTATTGCAATGACCAGTGAGTGTATGTAATAAATATATTAAATATAGGCTATTACCAAAAGTTATTATACCAAAACTGACCAACTTTTACTAACTGAGCCTAGACTCTAAACATTTGTTCAGAAAATAAGGGAGATTTCATGGCAACACTGCGTCATTTAATGCAGACAAACAACAAACAGATGTTTTAAATTGCTATTTGTTAACAAATGTATAACACAAAAGGCTGCACTTTGTAACACTCAAATGTAAAGCTGTATCTTTTTTTTTTTTTTTTTTTATTTCTTGCTGATAAAATCTAAAGCCCTGTTTGGATTGGAGATGTTTATCAGGAGGATGCATTTTTTTACACTCCTCACTGTTATACACTCATATCTTGAGAGCAATGAAATGAGCACAGGAGGTGGATGAATTTTGTGGTCATACAATTGCGCATCGTTCGCAATGTGGAAATCTGAACAATTTAATAGTACGAAATAGACAATAACTAGAAAGTATCCGAGAGCTTTATACAAAGTATACATCAATTTTGTCATCCAACACATGGGCACATTCGTTAAAAACCTCTAAACAAAAAAACACTAACTTACTACAACATGCTTTAACAGAATTCAAGCATCAGAAACAACGGTAAAAGTTACGTGAAAGCCAGAAAGATCGGAAAATACTGCATTAACATAACAGATCTGTTTTACAAGATCAGACTGCATGCAGTTCCACACATCTGTATTATATTCTCCGCACCTGCGCAATCTGAAAGGACAAACTTGTGTCTATGCGACCATTATTTATAGCACACAGACTCTCGCCTAGTAACAAGAATCACTGACGAAAGGTTAATTAGATAGCACACTAGTTAAAGAACACTTACACACATGACAACACTATTCTATATGTTCTAGGCTACACAAGCCCCTTGCTTTGGGTGACCATTTCTCTTAACCCTAATAACGTTATGTACAATTATAAGGGCTTGAGAAGAACGTTAATGCTCGCTTCTGTACGTGAAGCGAATTCTACCTCACTCAAAAGTCACTTGAATATAAATGAGAAATGGCTCGATAAAGGGCTCAAACAAAACTCTCTGGAATTTGAACTCTCAGCTTTCCGTTATCTGATTGTTTAAATACGCAACTGATTTTAGATGAGTTTCCGAATCAGAAACCATTCGAGAGGGTATATATAAAATACTCAGTGGTTCACTGAGTGCTAAGACAAAGGCCTGATCTCATTTTAGATATTTTTTTTATATTTTAACAAAGCACTGATGTACTCTACATAGCCAAAGGTTTATGGCCATATTTATTCCCGTGCTGCTGTTATAATAAGTTCCAATTTTCAGGGAAGGCTTTTGACTTGATTTTGGCGTGTGTGAGACTGTGGGGATTTGCTCGATTAGGCACAAGAGCATTAGTGAGATCAGACAATGATGTCAGGTGCTGAGGTCTGGGGTGGAATTGGTGTTCATTCAAAAGGTGTTCCTTTCAGGGCTCCGTGCAAGACACTTGAGTTCCTCCACAGCAAACGTTTTTGTTTTTATGGACTATGACCAGGGACAAGGTCATGCTGGAACACGTTTGGGTCCCTTATCAAAGGATAAAATCAAACAGGAGCACGTATGATTACACAAAACCCGTGACTCAGCTATCCGCACTATAGGAGCAAATTCAAAACGTACACAGAACACATGGTATTTAAGTAGAGTTAGACTTTTACAGTTGAAATGGTTCACTCTGGGTGACTAAATTCTGGGTTAATTTGTTTTTACTGCTCATACTTTACCCCAAGGTTAACAATGAATCCTGGCCATTTATAATCTGAGTTTCACACTGCACATTGCTAAGCCTGTTTATACATTATAACCTTCTTATTTGCATATTAATGCTGTCAACCACCGTGACTGCATAAATACAGTGAATGACCGGATTAAATAACTAGCTAGTCTCACATCACATCAGTGAGAAAAAATGTTGACATGTAAATCCACCTTGGCTGTTTTAAGCCTCCTGAGACACACAAAGCCAAGAAAACAAACACGGAAAAAAAGAACAGAAGAGCAAATTATAAGGATTTTTTTTAATTCCAATTAAGCTTAGAGAGACTTGTGTTTAATAGTACAGTAGAGTCATTGTTTACTGCTTTGTCCTTATCTCGGAAACTATGGGCTGTCCCAGTCTTCACTGACACCCACAACTTTCACGTTTTTGAGTGTCTGTTGCTAAGCATTTAGCTGTAACATTTGAACACTGCACATGTTTGGCACCACATTGTTAACAAGCATAACCAGTTCTACATTGCAGTTTTGTTTTTACCTTCCTCTACCCGGGGGTTAAGATCAGTGAGTCAAAAAGCCAAAATGTCTTTCTAATCTAATCACAGTTACCTCAGGACAGAAGAAAAAGGGACATTATATGGAAATAAACGTACACCTACTAGATGTTTAGCTAGTTAATAAACAAGCACTTGCTCTGTCTTTAGAGTGTATTTTCTATTATGAGAATGGGATTACTTTCCTGCACACCTAGCATGACAGAACCTAGTAACTATCTTCATTGTGTTATTTGACAGGATGAAAGATAAGCATAGACTGAAGAATAGTCTGTCTGTTACAGAAATTGTATTTTGATTATCTTGTAGAGTGTGAGCAGGATTGTAAACGACAAGGGAATAGTGTAGCGCAAAAGCGGCTTTAGATCCAGTTAAATTGTAACGCTATAGCACAAAAAATACCTCCTATGAGTGTGAGCTTTTAACTTTGTGGCAACTGTTAAAGGTGTAAGATATAATGGTGTGATGACCAGGTGTGCGCAAACTTTTTTATACTTTGCGACACGATGTTTGGAATCTTCAGTGCTTTAAAAGAAAACTGCATCCTGGACTCTGAAGCTAAACCTTGATCCTTCTGTCCTGCAGTAGTTCACCTACTGAACTTCCCCTAACAGAGCTAACAGAGCATTGAAATGACCCTGATTCCAACTCAATCAAGAGGAAACGTCTAAGATCAAATCATTGAATGTCTGTTAAAACAGTATGAGAAAGCCACTTGAGTTCCTTGAGTGCTGTAAAAGTGACAGTGTTATGTTTCTGCACAAGCCTGAGTGCAGATGCAGAGCCAGTCATTACTCACTGAATGCTAGCAAGGGCTGGAGCTACTGTAGCTAATCTAGTTGGCGTAGGGAGGGAATGCCTGTGCAGCCTTATCTTAGCTTGGCATAAGTCGCAAAATATGGCAAACATTTGTTTTGACAGTTGCCCTCACGTGACAACGCGACAATGGGCCACAGCTAGCTGCACATACTCCATGAGAAGGCATTTTGTGCTAAAGTGTGGGGTCTAGTGTAAAACTGAGGCACTTTCTTTTCAGCAATATTCAACAAGTCACCTCTTGGATCTTGGATCCTTGGATCTTCACCTGCCGAGTTTGTTCTTTAAATCTTTTAAAATCTTGCAAAACAAATAATCTAACCAAAGCACTGCACCAAGGAATAGGGCATTATTACATATTAAATAAATCATTACGTATACTGCTATAGCATATTAATAAGTGTAAATGCTTACAATGCCAAAAATATATGCCAAAATAGTGCAGATCTAGTGTTTTTCTTACAAATGAACCTAATAACATCCATCTCTGAATCTGTTCATTCAAAGATTATTTCACTTCCACAAATGCCCGTTGTACTTCATTAATTTGCTCAATAATCAACTGAAACTCAATCGCTATGATGAATTATGATGATTTTTGTTATGAGAAAATGTTGTGGTCACTTGTAAATCACAATCACAACAAATCACTATTCATTGCAGTTTCCCAATAGCCAATAACTTACAATTACAGTTTTCCAACAGCCAATCACTGACCATTGCAGTTGCCCCAGCAGCCAATCCCTGACCAACCTCAGGACAGACTAAAAACCATCTCTCTCACAGTATATCAGCCTGCATATATTTTTCGCGGTGGCCAATGCTGGAGTGTTGATCTGTAACAACTTTGCATCATATCCTGACACATCCAGGGTCTGCGCTACAGAAGTGGCCTTTGTAAGGAGAACATGAAAGCAACACCACAATTTATGCATGCGAACGTCTCACAGCGTAGGTGTAACGTACTGAATCACAGTACTATGTGATAAATTATCATTAGATTCTGCAGGACGTATTTATCTAAAGAGTAAAATACTTTTACTTAATTTTTTTTATTCTGAAACTGCAGTGGGTGGAACAATCGGTGATCAGGTTAGAAACTGCATGCCCGACGCACACACTCAGTTAATAAAATGCTATTAAAATTTAATTTATTAAAGTGAACTTTATACACATGATGGCCAGTTACTTTTACTTACTTATAAAGATTCATTTAGCAGTTCAGTTTACTCCCTATGAGACACATAGCACACTAGGTAGTAGACTTGGGGATACAGTGATGTAGTTGGATATCTGTGACTGGCACATGACCCAATGACAGTGTTTAAAGGGAGTTAATTACCCAGAGTTTGTGAAGCGACAAGGTTTTGTGTTGGTTAAAAAAAAAACAGCTACATGTTTGCATCAGTGAGTTTAAAGATTGTTTCTCGTTCCCAAATGTTCCTTTATTTACCCAACTCCGAATCAAACTGAATTGACCTGCACTACTAAGATTTCACTAAGATATCACTATATATGGTGAACTTTTAGACCCATTTAACCATTTTATTTATTTTAAAAAAAAAAAAAGGTCCTTGAGAGATTTGAAAGTACAGGTTTGATCAACCACTGTGTAAAGTCTGAGTTACATGTGCAACACTTTGCTCCCAACAAACAATCACGGACCACCACATCTGTCAACATCCAGTCAATGTCCACCACTGTCCCCCGAAAACCAATCACTGAACACCACTGTCTCTTAACAACTAATCACTGACCACCACTGTCCCCCGAAAACCAATCACTGAACACCACTGTCTCTTAACAACTAATCACTGACCACCACTGTGCCCTGACAACCAATCATTGACCACCACTGTCTCTTAACAACCAATCACCGACCACCACTGTCCCCTGACAACCAATCACTGAACACGACTGTCTCTTAACAAGCAATCACTGAACACGACTGTCTTCCACTAATGCACTTTTCTTCTTTGTTCTGAACTCTCTTAAAGTAATAAAAGCGAGTTATTCCATATATGTCTATTTCCCGAACGCTCTACTACCACAGCTTCATTTTGTTTGCACTCTTGACAGAAAATACGGCACTGTTTAAATACTGAGAAAATTAGTTTGTGTGGCAGTCCTAGAAATAGAACTAATGGAAATGGTCTATTATTTTCTGTTCTAATAAAACTTTATTAAGTATTGTATTCTACTTTGCTCTTTGTGTCTTTAGAAATGTCTTTTTTGATATCGAAATGAACGCTACATTAATGAATATTACAAGAAACCATCCAGTAACTTTTTTTAAGCTTAGCATTAGTTACTTCGCCTGAAGAAAAATGGAAAACCTGGCAAGCAGTTTATTTTGTCAAAATGGCTAAATCTTGAAGGACACTAAATCAGATGTGACATCCATGAGAGTGTTTTTAAATATCTATTTATACATTTAAATAGATAAATATTTAGATACTTATTCAAATGGGCATGTCCAATCCACATTTCAGTCAGTGCAGACTGACTGGTTACAAAAAAGAAACATGTTAGCTCTCAATAATAGAGTAATAATAGCGACTACTGTTTATAGTGAATTATTCTGCACTTTTCAGATTCACTGCTCCACCTTCTTTCTCACCATATGGTGAACAGTACAAACAAAATCAGCGGGTCAGCAGATCCTCGTTCACTTCACTTTGTTCAGAAATGACAATTACCAGATTGTTCAGAATCAGTAACTCTATCACCGATTCAGTCTCAGATGGTATGGAGCAGATTCATTTAATACCTCCGACCAGTGGCATGCTCCTTCACAGCTTGCACTCTGTTTTTAAACTGTTTTTATTCTTCAGTGCAAAGATCTAAAACATCTATAAAGTGCCACGTATTGTTTTCATATCATGGCTCCACCTTCTTCTCCTCTTACTTAACGTTTACATCATTTCACAAACCAGCTGAATTTGATTCAATTTATTGGATTAAAATTTAAGATACTATATATCTATCCCTATCCCTAACGAGCAAGCTGGAGGCGAATGAGGCAAGAAAAAACTCCCTGAGATGATATGAGGAAGAAACCTTGAGAGGAACCAGGCTCAGAAGGGAACCCATCCTCATTTGGGTGACACTCTACAGTAAATAGTGTAAATAATGTAAATGTAAATAATGTCCTTTCTACAACAGTTTATAATAGTGCAACCGAGAGCTTCTGAGGAACTAAAGGGTCATCGTTAACTCTGAGTTCAGTGCAGACCTGATTGCTGATAGAAACCAGACCGTACAGCTGACGGACACAACATTGGCTCAAAAGAAAAGTTCCTTCAGTTGGGACTGAATCACATGTCTGGTGCGTACAAAATTAGTACCGCTCTCGTTCAGACTCAACACCAAGTCAAGAAGGTGTTAGGCTACCGATCGGAAGGTTGTGAGTTCAAATCTCAGGTCCACCAAGCTGCCACTGTTGGGCCCCTGAGCAAGGCCCTTAATAACCCTTAAATGCTCAGTTGTATAAAAATTAGATAATGTAAGTCTGCTCTAGATAAGAGTGTCTGCTAAATGCTGGAAATGGAAATGTCTTGCTCGGTAAGAGGCGAACAATATATCAAAGCAAAGAAAAGCTCTACCGCTGTCAGGAACAAGAATAATTTGCTTACAAACAAAACACCACCATTTCATATCACACTTGTATAAGAAGTAGGAAGACACAGAGCTGTTTGTGATACAGTCCTTAAGACAAGTCACTAAGACATTTTCACCATTATGGAATATCACGAAAATCACATTAATGAGGATAATTGAGAATAAAAATACTGTCATGTCTCGGGTTACCTAAATGAAACTTTGTATAAATGACACACACACACACACTGACACACACACACACACACTGACACACACACACACACACACAGACACACACTGACACACACACAGACACACACTGACACACACACACACACACACACACTGACACACACACACACACACACTGACACACACTGACACACACTGACACACACACACACTGACACACACACACACTGACACACACACACACTGACACACACACACACTGACACACACACACACTGACACACACACACACTGACACACACACACACTGACACACACACACTGACACACACACACTGACACACACACACTGACACACACACACACTGACACACACACACACTGACACACACACACACTGACACACACACACACACACACTGACACACACACACACACTGACACACACACACACACACACACACCTACTACTTTTTTTAACTAAACAACAAAATAAGTAGTATTTTTATAGCATATGTGTATTTATATTTATTTAGATGAATCTCAAAAATACTAACATTAATTAACGGCTTCTGTGCTGCACTTTAATTCTGAAGTCCATTAAAGATACAGCCAAAGCTAAGTGATGATG
This sequence comes from Tachysurus vachellii, assembly GCF_030014155.1. Classification (NCBI taxonomy): domain Eukaryota; kingdom Metazoa; phylum Chordata; class Actinopteri; order Siluriformes; family Bagridae; genus Tachysurus; species Tachysurus vachellii. The sequence goes on from NC_083472.1 coordinate 17,490,196, forward strand.
TTAGAACAGCTAGCACGTTGGGCTAGTTAGCTGTTAGCTTGTTAGCTGCGGTAAGTTACTGTAAAGCACAATATTCTTTATATACACAGTACCTCATATGTGCTCCTGTGTTTCCTTCTGAATTCACCAGCCCCGCTTTTTCTGCTGTAGCTCCATGCAGGATAAGAGCTAGACCTCTGAAGGAGAAGAGCTAAGTTTCGTCTCTGAATGTGGAACCCGCACCGAACCGGGACCAAGAGCGGCGCCATGTTGGTCTCACTGTGCGCACGTGATCACGCTGAGGTCACTTAAAGTCTGAAATTACGGTAAATCGGTTGCGTCTGTTGGGTGCGCTATTGAGACACGTTAGGTCTTCCGCTATTAAATTATAAATTAAGTTTAATATTGGATTATAAAATAGTATATTCGTGTTTCTTGTTGCCACGTCTGTTTTCGGTTAACTCACAGTACTAAAAACATCGTATTGAAACCTCTGTATATAATCTGTGTGCGTGTATATACAGGGTTTTATGGTAATCACCTAGGAGATTGAGAAGGGGAGGTGAGGGGGTCTATTTCTAATGTCTATTTCAGATATTAGAAAGATTTAAATGAAAAAAATTAAAAGATTTAAAAAATTATAACCTATTTTTTTGTTTTTGCACACTTTTTTTATAAATCGATTTTTAATGTAAATATAATACTGCGCGCCAATGAACGGTGTGTTCAAGTAACTCAACTTTCTCACACGTCTGCGCATTCCGTAAGTCAATACACGTGGTTATCGAAAGTATAGCTTTCAATTCAGAGTAACATTTACGTTACAGATTTTTAATTATAGGGCTCATTTGACCTACGTGTAAATGTACGTGACGAGACACTTACGTCTACGAATTACAATTTTATAAATCTTCTGCGCAAATATACGCAACTTTGACTGCTCGAAGCAATCACGAAAGCATGTGACGTGTCGCTGTGACCAAAACACAAGACAGGTTGCGCTGTCACGTGCAGCCCTTTCACGAGAAAAAAACGTTGATTATTAGTTTATCTTTTTTCGGTGTACGATTTGTAGGCTCCTGTGAACAATTACACGTTTCATAGACACTTTCTAATCAGACGCAGTGACGTGTAATAGCATGCCTTGCCATAATCAACAGGTTGCACGTGGCAGTAACTGTGATCAACACTCAATGAAGCAGGTGCGTTTTGCCAATGGCGATGGTTCGGACAGAGAGTCTTTGGAGGAAGAGAACAAAGCCGCAATAAACGGCGACCTCCCGATCCAGCTGAAGATTTTACCCCTCACTGACCAAATCCGTGAACTACAGACCATAATCAGGGACAAGTGAGCTTTAACCCAGTCCTGACTCATGCATGTCCAAACTTACCTCTTGTATTACACTAACATTTGAATGTGTTCCCCATAGAACCACAAGTAGAGGCGACTTTGTGTTCAGTGCTGACAGACTGGTAAGACTCCGAGTCAATCATGTACACAATCTGAATAATACAGTGATTTATCCCAATGTAGGGCTTCCTTAAGTAGCTTTGTGCTGGAGTGATGACCTGCTTTTATTGTGTATCTTCTCCACACAAACAAATTGTAGTGTGGTAGCTTAGTGGTTAAGGTGTTGAGCTACCAATCAGTAGGTCATGAGTTCGAATCCCAGGTCCACAAAGCTGCCACTGTTGGGCTCCTGAGCAAGGCCCTTAATAACCCTCAATTGCTCAGTTGTATAAAAATGAGATCATATAAGTCGCTCCGGATTAAGGCGTCAGCTAAATGCTGGAAATGTAAAATGTAAATCTTTATATTTATATATAAATCTTTATATCTATATATTTATATTTATATGTAAATCTTAATATATATATATATATATATATATATATATATATATATTATGTATACACGCACACACACACACTACATAGGGCACGGTGGCTTAGTGGTTAGCACGTTCGCCTCACACCTCCAGGGTTGGGGGTTCAATTCCCACCTCCGCCTTGTGTGTGTGGAGTTTGCATGTTCTCCCCGTGCCTCGGGGGTTTCTTACATGGATGGTAGGTTGATTGGCATCTCTGGAAAATTGTCCATAGTGTGTGATTGCGTTAGTGAATGAGAGAGTGTGTGCCCTGCGATGGGTTGGCACTCCGTCCAGGGTGTATCCTGCCTTGATGCCCGATGACGCCTGAGAGAGGCACAGGCTCCCTGTGACCCGAGGTAGTTCAGATAAGCGGTAGAAAATGAGTGAATATACTACATATGCTGATACGTACAGAAGTGCTGTCAAGCTAAAATACCTACAAAAATAACCAAATGAAATGTTTGTACAAAGTTAAACAACTATAATGAGCAACACTTCAACTAGAAAGTGAACACACCAGGACACACTGACAAACTTTGCTTTATACAAATACATCAGTAGTCTCAGGTACACCTTGTGCAGTTTTTTAAGGAAATTGGTTTTATGATGCATCTTGGAGATTTTGCTGCACTTCTTTTAGAGGCTCTGACAGTCACACTTACTTCTTTTATGTTCATTTGGTATGTTTATATTCAGTCATCTTTCTGAATCTGACTGCATATACTTCTTTGAATGATTGATAGAGATTGAGATTAATTGCATATTATTTGGTTGCTTTTAAATATATAACGACAACAACTTTTTCTGTTTCCACTGACCGATAATGCAGAAGTCCTAAAATAAACAATGCGAAATTTAATTAACATAAAAAAGGTATTTCTACCTTCTAAGACTTTTAGACAGTATTGTATTACTGCCATTATTATGATACTTTTCAAGCAGACTTGTTTAACTTAATTGATAGTTATTTTTGTAATATTAACTGCACTTATCAGATATATATCTTACCAGATATAAGCCGCATATAGTCTTACTCACAATTACAATTGCAGTAAATAATGACACTGTATATTGTATATACACAACATGTGTATATATATATATATATATACTGAACAAAATTATAAAGCAACACTTGTTTTTGCCCCATTTTTCATGAGCTGAACTCAAAGATCTAAGACTTTTTCTATGTTCACAAAAGGTCTATTTCTCGCAAATATTGTTCACAAATCTATCTAAATCTGTTAGTGAGCACTTCTCCTTTGCCGTGATAATCCATCCGCCTCACAGGTGTGGCATATCAAGATGCTGATTAGACAGTATGATTATTCCACAGTGCCTTAGGCTGGCCACAATAAAAATCCACTATAAAATGTGCAGTTTTTATGACACAGCACAATGCCACAGATGTTCCAGGTTTTGAGGGAGCGTGCTCCCAGAAGACCAGTCAGTATCTGGTGTGACCACTATTTGCCTCAAGTAGTGCAACACATCTCCTTTGCATAGAGTTGATCAGGTTGTTGATTGTGGACTGAGGAAGGTTGGACCACTCCTCTTCAATGTCTGTGTGAAGTTGTTGGATATTGGCAGGAACTGTGACACACGCTGTCGTATACGCCAATCCAGAGCATCCCAAATAATGCTCAATGGGTGACATATCCGGTGAGTATGCTGGCCATGCAAGAACTGGGATGACTGGGATTATCATGGTCGTGGATGAATGGCACAACAGTGGGCCTCAGGAGCTTGTCATGGTATAGCTGTGCATTCAAAATGCCATCAATACCATAACCGCACCGCCACCATGGGCCACAACGTTGACATCAGCAAACCACTCACCCACATGATGCCATACACACTGTCTGCCATCTGCCCTGTACAGTGAAAACTGAGATTCATCCGTAAAGAGAACACCTCTCCAAAGTGCCAGACGCCATTGAATGTGAGCATTAGCCATTTACATTTACAGCATTTGGCAGATGCCCTTATCCAGAGCAACTTACATTATCTCATTTTTATACAGCTGAGCAATTTGAGGGTTAAGGGCCTTGCTCAGGGGCCCAACAGTGGCAGCTTGGTGGACCTGGGATCGAACTCACGACCTTCCAATTGGTAGCCCAACACCTTAACCACTAGGCTACCACATTTCCCCACTCAAGTCGGTTACGACGACAAACTGCAGTCAGGTCGAGACCCCGATGAGGACAACTAGCATGCAGATGTGCTTCCCTGAGACGTTTTCTGCAGATTGTGCAGAAATTCTTTGGTTATGCAAACTGATGAAGATGCTGGATGTGGAGGTCTTGGGCTGGTGTGGTTACACGTGGTCTGCGGTCATGAGGCTGGTTGTATGTACTTCCCAATTCTCTGAAACGCCTTTGGAGACTGCTTATGGTAGAGAAATGAACATTCAATTCATGGGCAACAGCTCTGGTGGACATTCCTGCAGTCAGCACGCTCCCTCAAAACCTGCAACATCTGTGGCATAAAAACTGCACATTATATAGTGGCTTTTTATTGTGGCCAGCCTAAGGCACACCTTTGCAATAATCATGCTGTCTTATCAGTATCTTGATATGCCACACCTGTGAGGCAGGTGGATTATCTCAGCGAGAATCAGAAGTGCTCACTAACACAGATTTAGACAGATTTGTGAACAATACTTAAGAGAAATAGGCATTTTGTTTCTGTATATGTATGTTTCTAAATAACAGTTGTGTGGTCTTTAACAACTTCTATAAACAAACAAATAACATCAGGTGACAACAATACAGCATAATTCAATATGTAGTATTTTTCCCTCAAAAACTTTACAGACGTAGGTGAGGAAAAATATAAGTAAACCCTTCCTACTTCCATAATCATTTAGAGTGTAATTAGCAGCCAGGTATTACTAATGAAATGTACAAAATGGTTATTTATCAAGAAGAGAAGACTACCATTATAAAAGCTGAACATTTGGTGGTTTGGTGGTTTTGCTGGAGCGCTCAGGTGTGTGTCTACATTATGCCAAAAAGAAAAGACATCAGCCATGATCTCAAAGAAGCAATTATTTCTTCTTTCTCATTATTCTGGGAAGGTTTACAAGGCCATCTCCAGACATCTACAGTGACTATTTACAAACAGAGAGCATTCAAGATTGGCACCAGGAGTGCTAGCAAATTCAGTCCAATGTATATAATGAAAAAACCCAGAGCTACAACTTATGACATTGTAAACCCACTACATGTTTATGTTCATGACAGCACAATCAGAAAAAAAACAACTGAACAACTACAGCTTTCATGGAAGTGTGGCTAAAAAAAGCCAATTGTCAAAAGTTCTGGAACAATATCCCTTGATACATCCCGGTGGAGATGTTTGCTTAAAAAAAAAAACAAGCACAACTTATCACCTTGTACCAACTGTCAAGCCGTAGTGGTGATGGGGTGAAGATTTGGATGATTAGCCAGAGGACCTGGGAAATCGTAGACAGTCAGACAACGATGAACTCCACTTTCTGACACTTTCATAAGTTGGGCCAAAGTTTTATGCAGTGGTGTCCCAAGCACACCAACAAATCACCATCTGAATGGCTGTAGAAAAAAATCATCAAGGTGTCACGATGGCCAAGTCAAGTCCAGGCCTGAGCCATTCCATCCTCAACCACAGCGAGATTCGGGGGTATAAACAAACGCTCTCAAACATCAATAAACTAAAGCAATGTTGTAAAGAAGAGTCGGCCAAATGTTTAGAGAAAATATTTACTTTAGGTTATAGCTGCTAAATTTGGTTCTACATGTTGCATTATAGGGTGTACTTATCTTTCCCTTCTGATATTTAAATGTTGGCTTGTGTTTTTTGTTTTTGTTGTCACCAGTTATTTGTTTGTTTCTAGAAATTGAAGATGCCTACATGATAGTTATTTAAACCCTAATAACTAAAACCTATTATAAACATAATATATAAAATAAAATATACTGACCTTTTAAAGTGCTGACAACGGAGACTCCTACTGGAGAGTTTTTTACCAAGGCGTCACTCCATCAGCTCAACATTGTTCTGTGTTAAATGACCACTTTTTCTCCACCTATTCGTTTATTATTAGCCGTAGGATGTGAATGAGCTGTTACTATAGAAACAATAATGCATTAGAACGAGTGCCTTAATATAAATCTGTTGTTGTTTTTTCTTATTATTATTTGGCTTCCAGCCAAAAATTATTTCTAGAGCTTCTAATATAGAAGTTTTTATCAACACCTTCTGACCAATCTGTTTCAATTCAACAGCGCTGTGGTAGAAAAATTCAATAACACCCATCTGTCAAGATCACATTAGCAAAACCATGTATGATCATCTCATTAAAGCTAAGTACATAAATATATAATATCTGTTACCAGGACACAAGTTATATATTTAGTTCAGGCATATTTCTTAAACAGTATTCACACAAATAATGAATGCTCTTCACATGCACACTTTGACAGAGCAGTGTTATAAAATAAAATAAGACAGGAAGAAAAATAAAACTGAAACAGTGCACTTGAAGCATTAATTACATCGTCTCGCTGAGCATTTTATTAGGAACCCCTGCCCACTAATTATTCATGTAGTTATCTTATTGGCCGATCCTAATGCAGCAGCACAACGGATACAGTCATGTGGATGCTGATTAAAAGCGCCTGGTCAGGTAATGTTCAACAGAACAGGAGAAAAAACGGAATCTCTGTGATTTAACCATGCAGTTGATGCCAGATGAGATTGTTTGAGTATTGTAGAAACTTATAATTTCGGATTTTCACACACATCAGTCTCTAAGAATGGCGCAGAAAAAAAAACATCCATTAAGTGACAGTTCTAGAAAGATCTTAGAAAGATCAGAGGAAAATGGCCAGATTTCAACTGGAAAATAACCTGGGGTCCTAATTTCCAGCTGTTCTGTTGAGTCTGTGCCCAGTGTAACTAAGTTCTGATGTTTGATGTGAACATAACCCGACGTTTCTGACTCGTATCTGCGTGATTTTATGCATTGCAATGCTGCCACACTATTGGCCGATTAAATAATTGCATGAAGGAATAGCGTTCAGTAAGTGTACTTTAGATTAGATTTAGATCTGTATTATATCAGATTTTTGTTTGTGCAAGGGATTTCAAGGGAACTATAATATATAATATATATACTGCCGTTTCGTGAAGACACCCTTGATCTGTTCATAGATTAGACTTGCTGTCGAAGAAGGACTCAATCAGCTGCCTTATACTGAGTGCACAGTGACTACACCCACAGGTAAGTAGCCTCACTTTGTTTATAACTGAGCCGCTTTTCTACAGTTTGATTACAGAACCTTCCTTTATGTATATAGAGCTACCTGGATACCTTCAGTCTTGATAATGAATCTTTTTGGAGTTTTATTATGTAAATTAATGTGTTTACAGTGGCCTATTATTGCCAATCAAATAAATAAGTGGGGGGAAAAACAGCAAAAAATTCAGAAACGTATCAGTGTGAAGTCAAAACGGAAAGTTGTTGTTGCTTAGTCGGGCACCATATGACTTTCACATGGAAAATCAGTCACATGGTTTCAGTCATGTATTTGGTCAGCAAAAACCAAACAATAAAATGAAGTCACTTCCTTATATAACACTTCCTGTGTAATGTCAACAGCGTATCTGAATTAACATGATATAAATGTTCTTGATATAAATAAGCACAAATAAAAAGATCAGTTTTCACTCAAACTCCACCATCCCGAGTTTGAGTCCCGGCCTCAACAGATGCACTAATCGCCTCTAGTTTCATTTATCTATCAAGTTTTACCTTCTGTCCATGAGTTTATGTTATGCTTTTTGGGTCCAAACCCCTCACAGGTCATAACAAAATTAGACTCTTATTTCCAACTGTTAATATTCTCCAGCTCTCAGATTACTACAGTGTTTCTGACTGACACACACTGTAGCCAATGTAGCGATTTTGGCTCGCGAAGCAAGGTAAATATTTATAAGTAATTATAACGTGTTATAGTGACTCCTAAATATTTTAACCTAAGTTGAAATTGATGGTAATGGAATTAATGTTACACTTATTTGGTCTGTTCGTCCGGCCATGTAACAGGCCGTGTAACCTTTATTAATTCTATGGAGGCGGTATCTTCCCGGCCGAGAAAGACGCACTTCCCTTTTACTTTATACCGTAATATAAATTAAATTAACTTAATAGAGCATGTAGTTCAGACCAGATTCTGCAGGTACCTTACGTTTGTGAGTGATACTCAGAGACAATCACTTGTGGAACAAAAATATGGCGTTTAATGAATGAGACAAACACAACATAAAGCTAACTACACAAACGAACAAAAGAAGTAGAGAAAACAAAGATGAAAATAAAAAAAAAACACAAAAGAAATTAAAATTAAATAAAATACACCATTGTTTGAAAAATGAGTAACCGATAATTTTGTGGTCATTTGGATACTAAACATGAAGGGGAATGACGGTATAAAGGCAGCGGTACATTACATACACAGATCAGTAATCAAAGTGTAACTGATGTTAATACGATATTATGTTCTGATAAAGGAAAAGAAACAAAAATGAAACACAAAACAAAATGCATTTTCATTAGGGAAGTGAAAAACAGATAATTTTGTATACATTCTGACATCAGACCTTAAAAGGACATACAGCATTAGAACAGGTATACATTAACATGCCAGGATCGGTAACTAAAGTATAACTGATGTTAATACAGTGTTGTGTTCTGATACCTAAATAAAATACACCCTTGTCAGGAAAGTAAGGAGCAAATAATTTCAAGTCAGGCAAGCCTTAGCAGAAGAAACACATTACAACAGGTTACAAGAACAAGAATCTTAGAGTATCATTATAATTGGGGAGGAGATACATACGAGTATGGGTTAATGCCGTGGGATGTGGGGCATTTTATTTACTCCTTTTATTAGTAAAAGGAATGTCCCATTGTGGTGTGTGTGTGTGTGTTCTGGTTGAGGGTCCCTATGAATTCAACCAGAGAAGCGGCATGGGGTTATCTGGTTTGAGGTAGGATCCAGACATTCTGGAGCCAGTTGTGTGTGTGTGTGTGACACTGTGGAATGCAGTCCCTCAATAAAATTGTAAACTGGATTGTTCATCGGTTGATTGAAGATGTAGATGCCGAAGTTTAAGAGGGGTGCCTGGGACATGGAATCTAAATGACGGGTACCAGACGCTACACCAATCAGCAACAGGGATTCGATGCTCAGTTCAGAACTAGTTTGAGCGTTGAGTTAAGCAAGTTTTTTTTTTTTATGTTTGTTTTATTTGTTTATGCTTTTTGATTTTCTGTTTAAATTTCTGTTTTTCCTTTTTCGTTTGTATTTGTTTTATTATTTTTGCTTGTCGTTTTTTTGTGTTTTCTGTTTTGTTGTTGTAATTTATTGTAGTTGTTGCTGTTATTTTTTATTTGCTGTTGTGTTTTTTTTATTGCTTTTTTTCCCCCTTTTTTGTGTTCTTGAATTTTCTCTTTTGTGTTGGATTTGTTGTCATATTCTCTGATTTGCCCTCATATATTTGGTTTGTTCAGGTATTTTTACAGTCCACTGTAAATATCCGTTGCTTTGTCAGTTTTCATGAATAATTCATTTCCATTCTAACTTCCAGGCCAGAAGTATGAAGGTGTCAAATTTAAACGAGGCAACTGTGGCGTCAGTATAATGAGAAGTGGTCTGTCACATTTGTACAGTACCTTTATATATAAACACAAACCTGTTTTTGGAATTCTATTGTGACTCTGTATGTATCTGCCACCTTAAAACAGGTGAAGCGATGGAGCAAGGCCTAAGGGACTGCTGTCGATCTATACGCATCGGCAAGATTCTCATACAGACTGATGAGGAGACACTGAAAGCTAAAGTATACTATTCAAAGTTCCCACCGGATATTTACAGAAGAAAAATCCTGCTCATGTACCCTATACTGAGTAAGTACTGACTGAACCTGAAACTGTATACTAAAATAAATCCAAATATCGTTGCAGTCGGGCGGAATCCTCGTATCTCTAAAACCATTATTTTTCAGGAAATTAAAAAAACGCCCTTTTTTTTGAGTTATTAAACATTGTATCCTTAAAGTTGTTATTATACCTTATATTGCTATCATATACTGTTGTGTAGCAACATCATTTTCCCAAAGTCACGTTTTATCGGAGATACAAGCTTTTTGACTTGGGAGCAGGGAGATACGAGATTATGCTGTCATTGATAAGAACGGTACGGACACAGATGTCGCTGCTGCCAGCAGTGTTCAATAAAGTCTGCGGTCACGTTGAGCCTTTTGACAAGAGACAAGGCTTCAATAGTTAACCAAAGCTAATGACTGTAGTTACATACATCTTCCTAAACTCTATTTTAAAGGTTTAAGTGATGCAATACAAAACACGATAAGCTGATTAGGCTGTCTAATAGGTGGAAATTAGTCTAATCTGCTCGCAAACTTACCTTCGTGGCTCACGGGTTTCTTTCTGCACAGAAGCATTACGACTATCGATTTTTAACGAAACAGGCCTACTCAAATGTATCTAACCTAACTATTTTCACTTGTTAGTGTCCAAAAAACAATGTTTTACATGCACAGTGCCAAGAGAGGCATTGTCTATAAGTAGGCTGACTTAAAGTCAGTAAAATAATAATAATAAAAACAATAATTTAATAGTGGTATCCAAAACATTCAATTTAATTCAAATATTATATTATAAAAAACATTTTAAAACATCAATGAAAATGTATAATAAGCAGTAATAAATAGATATTTAAAATACATCAATACCACAGATAAACATAGATAAAATCATAGTTAAAGGAATAGTTCACCCAAAAAATACAATTAATAAAGGTCAAATTATCGTTTCACTACGTTATACGGCATGTTTACCTATAATAAAGAGGCAAAAAGCCAGCCAGCTTGCTTAAAGTGATGAGCATGACGGCAAAGGCAGCTACTTGTTGAACATAACGGTTTGCCTTGACATTGTAAGATACAATCCTATCTTATCTGCAATGCACAGGGTTTAGTCCGCGTTGCAGTGGATTGTCTTGCGCTAAATTCATGTCCTCAGACGAGCACCAGAACTAGCGGAGGTCAAGATTTTTTTTCTTTGAGCCCCACGAATATCACTTATATATCACTTTAAGACGTGTTGATTCGTTGCGATTCTTAATCTTGAGGAGAAATATGCCGCGCAGCTCTCCCGCGGAGTGAAGAAGAGGTGGAGTTACGAGGTTTCTCAGACAAGTGTCCAATGGAGTTAAGAGATTTGCGCTCAAGCTATTTTCAAGGCTTTAGATTGGTTAATAACTTAATAACTTAAAATAACAGACCCACGTGGGGACTGACCAATAGCATCGATATATGAAAAAATATGAAATTGACAAAATTTGGACATATGAGGTTTCCGCCGACAGCGACGATATATTACTATTGTGTGCAACAGTTTGAATCCCTCGTGGGTTTTCAAATGCTAATTTTATGTCACATACATTAACATACTGTCGTGAAATTAGCATACAGTTGCAGGTAAGTGTGATCTTTAATAATAAACTCAGGTAGACAAACAAAAATCGGCAAGCAGAATCAAAAACGTTCGACAAGCTCCAAGTACAAGCCAGGCAAAATCAGCATAATAACAATCGGCACTGTCACACCATAATACTAGCATGAACTAATCAAATACGTGTCAATGAATCAACTGGAAGAAAGTCCTTATAAACAGTGTGTGAGTGCATGAATAGCTTGAAGATGGTGTGTGTGTGTGTGTGTGTGTAGTTCGGGGTGGCTAAGTTTGTTGGCCACAGTGTATGCTGGGTATTTGGTGTGTGGAGATGGCAGTGATGTGACACATACACAGTAAATCTAGTGAAATGATATTGATTAAAAAATATCCAAACTATTTTAAGCATTCAAAAATAAAAAATCCATTCAGAAGTTTTTTATTTAATCGAGTCCTTATTGATTATTGAGTTATTTTCACTGGTTTTATTTGTAACTTTATTTGAAATAAAATTTTCAGATGATTTCTTTTTATTTATTGTAATTGTCTTAAATAACGTGTTTTAATTTCAGTTAGATGATTTCTACATTACACAAATGTGCAGTTTGACTACATGCTGATAGACACCAGTATGACTTATTGTCTGTTGACTCTGTTCAAACAGATCAGCTTCTAAAGCTTTGACGTTCCTGCTAACGCTTCCGGCAACTCCGGCATATTTGCAAACTAATAAATGACTTTCCGTAGCACTGCTGAAATCTATACTGAAACTCAGTGCAGCTGCAGGCTGTAACTTTAAGTCCAGCGTTTTCTCTTTGACTTCTGTATTAACTTCTGTCTTATTGAATCCTGTGATAGATAGATAGATAGACAGACAGACAGGCAGACAGACAGGCAGACAGGCAGGCAGACTTCATTAATCCCATGCAGGAAGTTCTTGTATTACAGCAGCATGGGACGTAACTAAAGACAACACACTCAAAATATAACATAGTATAATATACAGTACTATTAATGTAGTATATTAATGTAGTACGAAACAGTTGTGGATTTAACCATATTGACATCAATATTTACATCATAGTACACATGAAAACTGGCAGTAGATAATGGATATGAATAAGCTGGAGAATCTAGAATAAAATTATATTAATGTTTGTAGCAGTGCATTGTGAAAGTGTTATCACCTGTCACTGTCCACCTGTGATGCCAGCTTGCACAAAGATACTATCATTTTATTTATATTTCGTTATATTTATTGTCTTGTAATTTGAAGTTCTCTCGTTTTATCTTAACTTCTCTCATCTTATTTTAACTTATTTTATCTCATCTTATCTTATATCTCATCTATCTTATCTTATCTCATCTTATTTTATTTCATCTTATCTTATTATATCTCATCTTATCTATCTTCTCTCATCTTATCTTATTATATCTCATCTTATCTATCTTATCTTATCTCATCTTATCTTAACTTATTTGATCTCATCTTAAGTTATTTTATCTTATCTCATCTTATCTCATCTTATCGTAACCTCTCAGAGGTATAATGAAAATACAGCACAGGTAAAAACAATATTAGCACCAGAATCACTAAACACTTTAGATATTTCAATAAGACATAAACAGTTTGTTTTTGGCTTGATAAGCCGACTCAGCAACCGAGAGAAGTAATTTTTACCTAAAAATGTATATATTATTTAAAATATTTCCTTATTTTTTTTTAATTGTTATAGTTGAAACCTTAAATATGAAGTGTGTAGTTGCTTTAATTTAAAGACATTCATTTTGTCTTATTGGTGTGCAAACATTTGTGTGTAATGTATATGACTATATAATGAAAAATCCTGTGTAATGTGTAAATTTACACAGGAAAATAACTTAGATCTACAGTTAAATGTGCAAATAGACATTACCTTTATATTATTAATGAGCATTGTGTACATTTAGGAAGATTATTAATTTATATAACGCTTCATTGTGTAAATCTAATTGGAAGAATGGGGATAAAATGAGACTTTGATGTTCTGCAGCTTATTTGGCCAAATCTAAAAGAAAATTCTACAGTGCACATTACTGAAGGTTAAGCGCTTTTCACCTAGCATTGTTTCATTTGTATATAGTATATATTTCTGAACCACTGATTAAACATATCCTACATTGTTATTCTTTTCCCAAGTGCTCTTGACAACTTCCACTCTCAGTTCAGAGGCATGCGTCACTTATTGTACACAGTTCTGCACTCGAGCGAGTAGAGTGTAGAGCAAAACATGGAAGCAATGATTTCTCTAATGTTAATTTCCATCAGACTTCATCCACATGCGTCGTATGAGTTTGCCGATGGACTGTTTTTGTAATTCAGTAGCAAACTAAAGGAAGAAAGTTTGGGCAAGTATTTTAATGCTAAGCTTTCAGATCCCTTTCCTTCAGCGATCTGCAGTCTACAGTCATGTTGAAATGATCCCCCAGGCAACCATAGCTCATCTACACTTTAACTGAGCTAACAGTAGCAGAGATTCCTTCTGGGAAATAGTTAGGGCAAGACAGCAAAGGCATAGCTTTAGAGTCAAGAGCTAGTCCTTATCTACTGGAGAGCCAATCTTCTCCTGTTGTCTAGCATGTTCTCTCTGAAGCTTCTGTTATACATAATATGCTATGAACCTATTGCCTTATTCACAACTATACCCATCATTATTATACTCTATGTAGCTGTGAAAATTAGTTTTCCTTAACATTTCCTAAACAGCAATTTCAAACAGAAGTTCCCAAAAAATAAAAAAGATGTCTCCACCACCTTTACAATACATTTATAAACTAATTAATTTATGGAAGAACAGCATTAATAGCCAATTCTAAATAACATTTAACATTAAACTTTATTTGTATACTGTTTTTTTACAATGAATTTTCCAAAGCCTATTTACAGAAATGTAGATAGAAATTTATAATAGAAATTTATAATAGAAATGAGAAATTTATGCCTAACAAGCAAGCAAGAGCAAAGAGTAACAGAGCAAAGGGAAAACTCCCTTTGCGATATGAGGAAGAAACCTTGAGAGAAAACCAGACTCAAAGGACGCTGGAGAGTGCGATTGACTATATGGTCAATTGTGTAATTGTGTAACCAGGAAAGTTATTGTTTTAACCTGAGTTATAATTTAACAGTGGGTTTTTACCTTAATTACCAACAGCATTAATAACTTTAGTGTACATCTTTAGTGTCTCCTAAATGTGTCCGTTTATGGTCATCTCTTCACTCCACTCATCTCAACTCAGTAAGTGTATTCTGCTAAATAATTTAGCCATTAGGCCATTTAGACTTTTGTACAAAATGTTAAAGCACTCTATTCAGTCACGAATATACATAGCAGGTGCAGTGTGGCTTTTTTGACCATTGTTATTTGATCACAAACCAAATTAATTAGGCTTTTAGAGATTTAGACACAGTGAATGATTTTCCCTTTGTGTTTGTTTAACTGGCTGCTTAGTTAGCATTATCTTTGCAGTTAAGGTTAGAAAGCAGTGTAAAAAAAAAGGTTTGTATTAGTAAGTTAAATTTTTGTTTTCTAAAAGTTTGCCAGAATAAAGCTATAGTGACATCCAGTGGGTTTCCCCAATGGCTGGCACGGATATTTTGTCCTTCATGTGCATACGGAAACCCGCAATTTTCACAGCACCTTCTACAATGCAGTTAAAATCCTAAAGCCACTTTGTTAGAGCTGACCTTTGCGTCTCGTTCCACGTTTCCAGCTTGTTCAGCCACCCAGGATAATTATGGGTCTGGCAAGGAAATTATACAGTCACTGCCAGTTAGGCACAAAGTGCTGAATAGCACGGGGATGGGCCCTTGAAATAGCAGCATAATGGGTGGTTTATGTCGGACGTTAATACACTTAACCATTGTGCGCCATTCAAAGTCAAATGCCACAATGAATAATGTCTTCATCAGTGCTCGTCACTCATTTCCCATGATGTTAGGAACGTATATTTACCATGTACTCATTGTCCTGCTGTTGGTGGCATCAGATTAATCTGGTTCAATGTTGAAGAGAGAAATACAAAATGTTTAGACAGCAGTGTGTTATTCATTTTCTTTCACATTTGTACATTTAGCAGGTACTTTTAACAAAAGCCACACAAAGAAAAAGATTCAAAGTCATAAACCTGAGAAATTTATGATTAATGTGTTAATATGCAGTGATCCAGGAACACGTTAAACAGTTAAACAAACATTTTATACTTTCAGTTATTAACAGGATCTCTGTTGAATTTTCACGTTCTTAGAATCCACTCAAAATCTTCTTTTTGGAAATCTTCTAGAGCCTCTACTCTAAGAAATATTTGCTCAGTTGGCTGAAGCTTTTATCCAAAACGACTTACAACTGAGACAGAATACACGCTCTTGTTCAAGACCCTAACAGTGGTGATTTGCCAGTGCTGGGTATTGAATTCAGGGCTTTACAGTAGTCGCAATGCCTTAGTCACTGAGCCACTACTTATTTCTGAATGTTGGTTTATTTTTATGGAAAAGAATTTAATTTATACAGTCGTATGCAAAAGTTTATCAAAAACCATTATGCATAAATGGTTATCATTTATAAATATTTGGGTGTTTAAATCAGCAATTTTGTTTTGATCTATGAAATAACTGAAGGACACAGTAATATTTCAGTAGTGAAATGAGCTTTATTGGATTAACAGAAAACGCGCAATATGCATCAAAATGAAATTAGACAGGTGCATAAATTTGGGCAAAATGAAATTGCTGATCCAAACACCCAAATATTTATAAATGAAAATCATGGAAATTGTCAGGGGTTCCTAAACGTTTGCATACGACTGTATAAATTTAATTTTTTTCCATAAAAATAAACCAACATTCAGAAATATGTAAGTACCCCATTCCTACTTCTACAGTCAATGTAATTAGTAGTTACACTGTAATTAGTACTCGAATGTTACTAATGAAATGCAGAAGATTAGTTAATCATCAAGTAAGTGTGACTACCCCTGTAAAAGCAAAACCTTTGGCAGTATGGTGTGTTAGGTGTGTGTCTACATCAGGTCGAGAAGAAAAGATATGTCATGACCACAGAGAAGCAGTTGTTGTTGGTCATCAACCTGAGAAGGGTTATAAGGCCATCTCCCATTCACCTTCTACAGTGAGAAGTATTGTTTACAAATGAAGAGCCTTCTGCCTTCCCAGGAGTGTGCATCCATCAAATTCAGTTGAAGGCAACATTGTTTAATTTACCCAAGAGCTACATCATGTGACCTACAGGCCTCTGTAAGCAATATGGGCTCTCCAAAAAGTTTTTTTAAAATCTGTACAAACCACAGATGTTCTGGAACAATGTCCATTGCACTGACGAGACCAAGGTGACCAAGAGGTTTGTTTGTTAAAACAATAGTAGCCATGTTTGTAGCCATGTTTGTTAAAAAACACCTCAAACCAACTGCCAAGCAGGATGGTGGAGGGGTGATGATTTGGGCTTGTTTTGCAGCCAGAAGACCTGGGAAAATTGCAGTCATTCCGACACCAATAAACTCTACTCTGTACCACAATATTATACCACAAATGTTAAGCGGGGCCAAAATTGGTTCATGCAATAGGAAAATGGTGTACACAACACACCAGCTTCTGAATGCCTAATGAAGAAAATTAAAATTGTTGGAAATTGGAACGTCCAGACGTTAAACCCACTGAGGTGCTCATATGGGGATCATAAGAGAGCTTTGCATAAGCAAATGTTCTCAAACAGTAATAATGTTGTTAAGAGGAATGGTAGAAAATGTATTCAAAACAATAGAAGAGACTGATAAGCTCCTACGTTTACTTCAGTTTATTGGTGCTACATGTTACTGAAATGAAAAGGGTAAAAAAAAAAAAAACACAATAAAATGAGTAGATAAAAAAAATCCAAAGCAAACAGGTCAAAAAATATATCATTTTCTTTATACTTCATATAAAATTTCTCACATATATTCAATGGTATTTAAATAATACGTAAGACTTGTTTACCAGATCCTACCAGAAATTTTATATGAAGTATAAAGAAAATTATATATTTTTTGACCTGTTTGCTTTGGATTTATCTACTCATCAATAGATAAATATAAGGTTAATATTACGGCAATAATAAACATAAAATGCATATTTGTTTTACTAAAGCATACTTGGTCAACAACTATTTTTTTTTTTTATTGCAGGGGAAAGTAGTTATCCATAAAAAGAGTTAACGTGTTAAAACAAGCTACTATTAAACAGTTTCAATGTTGTTAATCTTTTATTAAGAGATCATGTTAGATCTGTTCCATCAGGACTGTCCAGTCCTATTTATAAAGTAAGCAGGGTTAGATAAAACCACAGATCTAAACTCCAAACAAGACTAAATATAACACAAATAAAAATGTGTTACATTTTTCACTTGCACCATCCCTAAATAAAAGGTTAAAAGAAGAAATGACCAAAAGTATATCATGACTCACTTATCTTGAATTATCAAATAGAACCTTATCATTTCAGTTGTGATATGTGTGGAAACATGACCTAACAAATCTGCGGTGATATTTTCGCCCTGCAGGTAGCGGGAACGCTGTCATCGAAGCGGTACGAGTGCTGATCGATCACGGTGTCCAGCCTTTGCACATCATCCTCCTGAGCCTTTTTTCTACTCCTCACGGTAAAATGGCATCAGTGTAGCATCAAATATCACAACGCTTTTAAACCATCTACAGTATATCTAAGGGATTTTTGACTGTGCTTCATTTTGTGATTTTTAGGGGTTAAATCAATAGTTGAAGAGTTTCCAGAACTCACCATCCTCACCACTGAAGTCCATTCTGTAGCTCCAACTCACTTTGGACAGAAATACTTTGGTACAGACTGATTTTTCATTTGGAGCCCACAAACTGCTTAAGTTCTGTCTGTTTCTCTCAGACTGGAAACGGTTTGCATTATAATTGTTCGAAGTGCCTTAGTATAGTATGTTAGAAGTGCAGAGGAGGATTATTTAATGCAGTGCTTCTGTAAGTAGGGTTGGTGAAGCATAGCTAGAGGACTGTTTTTTTTTTTGTCCTATTCACCATTATAGAATTTTGACTGTTCATTTTTATTTGAAGGGTTTATTCTAAAGCTTTAATGGGCAGGATGCACTGGATTAATGAAATTCCAGTGATTGCTGCATAGCTACAGTAGTGTACATCATAAATACAAATAGGTGGCAGAAGAAAGGAAAGTGTTGTAGTAAATTGTTGTTCCACAATGAGTCTTCAGTGAGTCTTGAGCATCCATACTACAAATGACTTGTTTATGGCTATCAATGTGACACGTAAGCTGCTGCTCTGGTGCTTAACCTAACCATTTCACTTTCATAGTTCCACAAACTAATGAGACATGTTTCTGAATGAGAAATAAATGCTTATGTCATTGCCCAATCAGTATTGTTTTCATCTTCATCTTTGTCTTTTATCCATCATCAGTTTGTCAAGCAGCCCAAAGAGGACAGCAGAGTGAAATACAAAATATATCTGAAAATGTGTGAAAATTCTTAGATGATTAATTTCCATATATGTATGTGATTGGATAAGCAGCAGAAGCGGGGATCTGATACAGAAGTTGGGCTGATTCATGTTTAAACAACAAAAGTTGTTTAACTGCAGCCACTCTCACTCACTCATTCATTTTCTACCGCTTATCCGAACTACCTCGGGTCACGGGGAGCCTGTGCCTATCTCAGGCGTCATCGGGAATCAAGGCAGGATACACCCTGGACGGAATGCCAACCCATCGCAGGGCACACACACACACTAACTGCAGTCAGTTATTTTTACATTTATAGTATTATCTACAAGTACTAGGTTTGTTCAGATGAAATACTTTGCTGGGTCTGCATCAAAAGGGAACCTCATCCTCATTTGGGTGACGGTAGAGAGTGTGATTATAAATATACAGTGCGACAATCATGTATTGATGAATAGGTGGTTGTTCTCAGAGACCACATGTATTTGGCATCTCCTCATAGAATGTCCGAATACTTCATGAAGCAGAATCCAACATCTCTAGATCTCTAGATGCCTCAGGATCCTCACAATTGACATTGTCTCAAAGCAGCTTTACATATGTATGGAAGTTACTATATAGCTCAGTATATTTTCCCTAATGATCAAGCAAGAAAAAAACTCCTTGAGATGATATGAGGAATAAATGTACAGAGGAACCAATCCTCATTTGTGTGGTAATGGACAGTAAATAATGTAAATGTAAATAATGGCATTTCAGTTTATAGTTGAGTGGAATTAAGCAACCAAGAGCTCAGAGAAGAGCTGGTGACCTCCGACGACATGAGCGACAGCAAGCATTTGCACACTAGATGTGGGGGTATCCGGCAATGCGACAAACTTTATGTAAATACGGTGTGACCTGGTGCAGTAACTACCATTACAAGACAATAGAGTGTATGTGATCTGTGCTAAAGAACACACAGCTTCTATTTCATCTTGTATAATATGATGCATATATACACTGATGGACTATATATGTGCTATATAGTGCTTGTATTGTTTACAGGTGGGGATGTGATAGCCTAGTGGTTAAGGTCATGAGTTCGAATCCCAAGACCACCAAGCTGCCACTGCTGGGCCCCTGAGCAAGGCCCTTAACCCTCAATTGCTCAGTTGTAAAAATTGAAAAAAAAATGTAAGTCACTCTGGATAAAGGTGTCTGCTAAATGCCGTAAATGTAAATATATGAAAACAAATGTTTAATTTTAGCAAGAAGTAAACCAATTTGTCCACAGATAAACGTTATTACTATTCAACCTCCAGCTGGCAACATGCAGCAATAAAATTACTGCACGTTTAAAGGTAGCGTAAAGTTGATCAGTCAGAAAAACTTTGCATTGATTTGCAGTAAGAATAATAGGATACGTGGACCTTAACCATGCAGCAGAATAATACAGTAGTGGTTCTCAAAGCGGGGTATGTTGTTAGTGTTGAAAAGCAAAACCTAGAGTTTATTATATTCATCAGTATTTATTTACTTTTTTTAGTTACTAAACTATTTGACCGGTTGTTATAATTGGATGTTGGAATATGGGTTTAATCCAAACAGCATTATCTCACGGCCTAATGATCTCTTATGATGGAAAGGCCAGTAATTAAAAATCCTCTAATAAATATCCAAGATATTATTGTACACATTTAAATGAAGTTGGTTTGTTTTTTTTTTACCTAGTATTACATTCAGAAGCAGTGTTATAGGGTGTATGAACCTTTGCCTCCTGCATACAAAAGCAGGTGATTTTTCCTTTAAACTCTCCCCCATCTTAAGGAATGCCACAGAAGTTTGGTCCAAATGGTGCATTTATTCATTGTCACAGAATAAAAATGATCTGAAAATAATTAGATGTGGTTCATTTTCTGCAGTGATTATACCAGAAGTGTTCATTAGGATAAATAAAGATTTCAAAAAGAGGAAGGACACATGGAATATCACATCAACACAATGACTCATAAGAAAGGATCATATGACAAACACAGCCACGACGGGGATTACGACGCGTGAACGTCTCGTACATTTCCATAATACAGAGAAAAGGCTTAAGTACAAAAATAAGGACAGGACATTGATATGGAATACAGTCAGTGATAATTAGTTAAAAGTGGCACTCGAGACTTGACAAGAGACGCAGGTGAGCTGCAGAAACCGCAAACTAACTGCTTGTGCATTTCTACTCTCAGCAGATTTAGCTTATGACCTTGATAAGTCTGGGAAGCCCAATCAGGTATCATTTCAGCTAAACGTGGACTCGGAACAGAAAACACTGAGTCAGCCGCAAAAATAGTGTTCGTCGTTTGTTACACACCATGTTTAGTATTTTATAAATAGGCTGCAGCAAGCTGCCTTTAAAGAAATACACATAATGAAAACACCCATGTTATATCCATCATAAAAAGGACAAATATTTAAATAAAAAGTACTATTCACTGCACCACAGTGATTTTACAGGAGAGTCTTTACAGTCTTTGATGAATCTTTAAGGCTTGGAGAGACATCAGGCTTGCAGGACAGTAGGTAGAACTTGGAGCAAGTGACCACAGGAAAAGATGTCAGCTTTTGTTGCCACTGTGACACCAGATTCCACTGATAATAGAGCAAACGGGGTGCAATGAATCTGTGAGCCGAAATCTAATACAATATGAGATGCACGGTCATTACAAATCATTATCTTGTACACAGTAGACAAAGCAAATCCAAGCCCCAGGGAACAGTCTGTGATCATCCTTGATGATTCTTGTAGAGGATGAAGGTGCTTGTGATGATGATGATCATCCAGAACATACAAAGTGAAATAGAAAAAAAAAAGAGGACAAAGCAGCTTCGTCCAACAAATTTTACTCTATGAGCATAAGCTTTTCTGGAATTCTCCAGTATTTGGAATGCTGTCTCTTCATCTAAGATTTGGTGTTTAGTCGCTTTTACAGTGCAAGCCTGCAGCAGCTGAAAGTACTCTGGTATAGAGAAAACAAAACATGAGTCAGACCAAATATAATCCCTCATCCAGTACTGAATAAACAAAACAAACAAAAGTCTATACTTACCATGAAATATAGCTATTCAATATCCAGTCTGACTGAAGGCTCATTCTCCATTTCACCATCTGCACAGAAAGAGATTGGTAAAGAAAACTTAAACCTGCGTTCCAAATCACACACTTGTTCCCTATTCTTTTGCATTTTGTAGTGTAAATAGTATGGGTAGAGTGTACACACAGAAAAGTCCAACAAGGACAAGTGCACTTCAAGTATCCAGACCATGCACTGGAGAAAAAAAAGAGTCTGGACACTCAATAGCACTTCTGTTTACGTAGCAGAAGATGGGCTGAGCTACCAGAGGTTACAAATTTTCAAGATAACCGCCGACACTCCAGTGGACACGACATCTTATAAATGTATTTTAAATTAACTCTGGTTGTATGATTGATTATTTTTTTTTTTTTACAATTATTTAAAAAAAATCACTGTATTCAGATTCTGTAGTCACATTACATTGGTTTGGATTCATTTGCTATCGACTGGGACACACCTTATATTTAAATGTTAATAAAAAACCATTAGTGATCCATTAGAGATGATACTACTCTTCTCAAACTTATCCATCTAGAGTACACAGTGCATAGTGTGTAGTACGCAAGTTGGGTCACAGCTATAGTCTATACTATTTTTGCCAAACATAGCTAGATAATCCTGAACTAAATTTTACGCTACTTTACGCTAATTCCTCTCCACTGCTTCTCTTTTTCTACCCATCCTGAGGCATCCACAGATTGTACCAGCTCCACTTTTGCTCTGTGTCAAAAAGATTTCAGACGTTCACTGAGATAAGACCAACCCTGAGAGAATCCTGAGGCATCTAGAGATGTACCAGCCTCAGTTAGATTCTGCTTCATGAAGTATTTGGACATTCAATGAGGAAATGCCAACTACATGTGGTCTTTGAGGACAACCTCCTCTTAATCAATACACAATTCCCAGACTGTATATTTATAAATCACCCTCTGGTGTCACCTAAATGAGGATGAGTTTCTCTTTTGAGTTTGGTTCCTTTCAGGGTTTCTTCCTCTTTAATCTAAGGGAGTTTTTCCTTGTTACAGTTGTCTCGGTCACCTCAGGGTTATTCATTGGGGATAAATACAAACACATTTAAATGTCCACTGTTGAAAACTCTATACAAATACATTTTAACTGAATTAAATCCTAGTTTTTTGGTAACTTTCACACTGTTGATGAAACCCTCAGGGAAAGGGGATGAAAGCCTGTGTTTTTATTTACATAGTGTATGTGTGTGTGTGTGTGTGTGTTATTTGCTATGAGATAGAGTAGAAATTATCAATTACAATAGAAATCACAATTAAGTAAGTAGTGTATTGAATGTCTATGTGGTTTTACAAATCTAAGAAAACCTTTTTTTGTGATTTCATCATCTGAAACGAAACTAGAATTAAAAACACACCTTGCTATGATTTATTTATCTCCGTCAACCTTTAGCACATTTTCTGTTTGTTGAAGTGAACAGTTATCTTATCCAAGCGTAAACCCCTGTGTGTTTATCTCTTACACGTGATCCCTTTTAGAGGAGACACAAATATGCCTTTGCAACTGATAAAACAAATCACACTGTCTCTTCAATTAGCTGGAATGGTTCAGAGGTTCTTCTTTCAGTTCAATCATGTCCATACCTGTGCTGCCCTCATCTGAGCCATCTTCCTGCCATCTCCTCTCATTGGACAGTAAGGGGTTTCGACATTCGCTCAGAGTCCGCAGAGGGAAACGGTGGCCGTCACCTTGGCTAAAGACCACAAGAAACACTGGTTAAATATCCACACGTTGCGTTGTAAAAGATAAAAAAAAATACCCTTCCACCTGTAATATACAACAAAAGGTACTGCAGTTTACTAACCTGGTGAAAACTGGGAAAAACCATAGTTTTATATCTTCTCCAAAGACCTGCAGAAGGTTCTTGCGGAAACCGACGTTAAAACCGTTCCTGTCAGGACCATTTTGAAAGATGGGTGCAGAGAAAGCCTCTGGAAAAAAAACAAAGAAAAAATGTTTTAGTTTATGTGCTGTATTATCTATCAATCTACATTAAATGGCCACGAGTTTGTTGACACATGACTACTGAACATCCAGTTCCAGTTTAGTCTCCAGTTTGCTGGGGTAATAAATTCCACTGTCCTGTGAAGGCTTTCCACTGGATTTTGAAGCATGTCTGTGGAGATCCTGAGATAGACCCAAGGATGTCTGGTGGTACAGTCCAAACAATATCTTCATGGATACTGCTTTGTGCCATTTAGTCTGAAATATCTGTCTATGTCTATCTATCTAAGCTAAGGTCATACGTTTACATGTCTTTCAGAATGATCCTAGAAATTAATTTTGCATTTAAGCTTCATACAGTGAACCCTTTCCAACAGCAGCTGTATGAGTCTGAGATGTAGTTTTTCACTGTGAGGAAAAACTCAGGGACTCATACACAACTGTTACAAAAGATGCAAACCAGGGGTGTAAACTTTTGTTCAGGACGATCGGTGTATAGTGTTATGATTTTGTCTTCTGGGAAACATGTACATATCTCATGTAGCTTCTAAAGAGCAGTACTGAATGGAAAAAAGAAAAACTTCCTTAAATAAAATAGTTTAGCGCAAAGTATTAAGAATAAAGTATGTGTGTAAACTTTTTAACTGATCTGTGTGTGTAAATTCAGTTATGATTTTATTTTGGACGATATGTAAAGTACATGTTATGTAAAATAGCTTTTTCGGGGCAGTGCTATAAAAATAAATTATTCACATTTTGTATCTATTTAATCTTTTCTATGTAAATGTCAAATGACAATACAGTTAAACACTAAATATACACTATAAACATATATATGCATATATATTTTGCCATACAAATCTTACAGCATTACTTTGACCAGAGCAATCATACCCAGTGTGGACCTGTTCTTCGCCACCAGCCAGCAGTGGTAGCCGAAAAGGAACATGAGGCTCACGAAGAACATGACAGCCACAAACAAAAGGAAAAGGACATGGAACTTAGCATGACCGTTTGGAAGCTCGCCCTGAAAAACACAAAGGAAATGTAGCATCATTTAACTGAAAAAGGCAAATATCTTGCTTCAAGTATTTATTCACAGAGGATCTTAATATGCATGGACTAAACAAGGAGAATGCATCCAAAGTGACAAACATTGCGTCATATCAGTAATCACTGTTTTAGTAATCAGAATGAGCTCATTAATACAACCCTGTGATTTGAATTACAACAGGCCGTACAGTCAGAGCTGTTGTTTTGGAAAATTAGGCAACAGTTTGTCACTAATCAGATTTGGGAACTCAAAAAGCACAGAGTTTCATATTTAAATTGGCTACCGAGTGAAAGTGTCAAGACAAAGGGTTGTTTGTTTTACTATATGAGGACACTCACCACCCAGAACTTGAGGAAATACTGAAACACAGTTGAGGCGATGAAGACACAGTAGAGCATGGAGTAAGACAGAAAGAGGAGGAAGAACTTGTAGTTTGAGTAACCGACACAGTTGTTCACCCTGGGGCAGAGAAAAGTAAATAAAAATCAAACACAGACCTTATGAATTTATGCTTAAAACATATGAATTGGGGGCATGGAAGCCTTATTTATCGCCACATATACATTACAGCACAGTGGAATTCTTTTGTTTGCATATCCCAACTGAGGAGGTTGGGGTCAGAGCACTGTGATACAGCACCCCTGGAGCAGCCAGGGTTAAGGGCCATGCTCAAGAGCCCAAAAGTGGCAGCTTGGCATTGCTGGGGCTTGAACCAATATCCTTCAATCAACAACACAGAGCCTTAACCACTTGAGCCACCACTGCCCATTGACTGTATTTAAATTCTATTAAAAATGTAGAATAATATGGTGTGCAGGTTAGAAAAATAATAAGCGGTGGGGTTGTAATCTGCAGGCTGAAACAAAGCAGAATTATTGTATTATTGCTAGAATTATTGTATTATTCAGATTATTGCTAAAGTTAACAATTTTTGATTTATTAAAGCAATTTATATGATAATTTGTTCATTCCAGTACACATCACATTATGATGTGTCTCAGAGCAAGTTCATTCCTTTTAGCACGTATACTATAGCAGATAGAAACACCGGATACCACAGCAGCCTCCCATTTTGTAATAAGACGGAAAAAAAAATTGGGAGTTTGTCATGTTACCAAGATGTTGTTTCAATGCAACAAATCTAGAAACATCTTTAAATCCATCTAGGTGGATCTTTTGCCAATTGAGTCATTGAGTTGTATGCAGTAATGCAAGATTAGTGCATTACTTAAAGGTGGATGAGTCTTAAGCAGTGCTGTGTAAATTCATTAGAGGTTCATTTACAAATACACATATAATGATTACAAAAGCTCTCTGTTGAGATAAATGTTATACAAAAAAATATTCAATTCAGAATTCAGCAACTGCCCCTAGAGTTACCCTGTACACAAGTTTCAAGTCTTTTTTTTCTTGTTTCTTTCCTGTATATGACCAGACATACTGTCTTGGGAAAAAGGAATGTACTGTCCTTCAAAAATCAGGTGACAACAAAAAATAACAACTCAACAGATTTCAGTTCAACAGAATATGCAGGTACTTTTTACACAATTGTTATTTAGGCTCTATGAACTAAAACAGAACTGAAGTAGTGTGTTTTTTCTTTTCCCATGACTGTATTTCACAAATAATTGATTAGATTGAAAAACACAAAATGCATTCCTCTATTCTTTAACTTACCATGGACAGTGATGATCCATTTTCAGGACACACCTATAACAAGAAAGTTACTTTGCTGTTAATGCAATGTGAATAAAATTCATTTATCTGCTCTTATAAATCCAAGCTTGAGTCTAACAAACACCTGTTTACTCGAGCACAGTGATACTCTTTTCCAGTCATTAACATCAAATGGAACAAGACATTATGGAAAACTTACGCTTCACAGACTGAGCAGTGGTGACAGCGGTCTGGCTTTATTAGCTGACAGTAATCACAGAACCTGACAGCTAAACACATAGAAATGAAGGGAAATTTGTCAGCGTCTGAATTGAGACTCATGTTCAGCAAACACACTATAGACGGTATATACTGCTGTTCCTAAAACAAATAGACCATTATGTGCAGATATAATGTGTAGACTATTCAAGAGAGTTTAACAGCAGAAGGAAAGGAAAACTTATGAAAGATCTTTTATCTTATCTAGTATTTGATAATGGTATAAATGTAGAAATGTATTGTCTTTACTACTACAAATACTTTAAAAAAAAAAGTAAAGACAATTTAAGGACGTCTACCTCCTGCCTGAGTTCGTGTGAAGATGGGGAGCTTGTTAGCTATGTCAATCAAGATCTGTTTCTGAACATCAGGCCTCTCCTCCATCTCATACCTCTCTTTGTCCCTGTAGGAGAGGTGGAACTGTCGCAAAAGAAAAGTACATCCATGCTGAACACTGGTAGCACAGTCTGGTAAACAAAGTGAATCAAACAAACCAAACATGCCAACCTTTTTGGATGGCGTGGCCGCCGGAGTGAAGATAGCCTTCCAGTAGGTCCAGCAGAACATCACAAAGCATATGTGGAAGACCAAAATGTAAATAGCTGCAGAAGAACCCAGATAACAATTCGTCGATATGATGTAAGCAGCAATGTACATGATTTTACTCATTTTTGACTAAAATATTATACTCAAGGAGACTGCAAAAAAGCATACAGTGGTCAATTCTTAACTCAACCACTTCTCCAAGTCAAAGATGAGACATGCAGTAAAGAATAAATCCTTAAAGCTGAATGATTTCAACATTTACAGTGACTTACCCTTCTCTAGTGTATTATGGAGAGTAACTGCAACACAAATAAAGTCCCAAAATGAATGAGTCTTTCTGAATAATAAACTAAGACGGTCTGTAATGTCTAAATAAAACAGTTTGATATTTTATTAGCATTTTGTTTGTTTATAACAGTCCAGGTACATATACTGGAAGCTAAAGTGACTTCTAATAAGTACATAATGAATAGAATGTCAATGATATTTAAATCGCATTATGTTTCAACATTTTCTTTATTATAAAACAGTGAAGAAAAAAAAACAGACTGTAAAATTAGACCGGGATGTAAAAATCCTCCCCTTAGTGTGATGTAAACACAGGACGATATGAAGCTAGCTAATGCTAGCTCGCTAAATCAGAGGGAAAACATTAGCAACAAGAAGACTTACAGATACAAAGTTCAAACACGTATGCATAATAAGACCACAGGACCACGGCTGAAATAATGACAACAGGGATCCAGGAGAATATTCTCTGACAACATCTCAGTCCTCTTGACAGAGCCATAGTCGGACTAACACCACGATCATGTTCTCTGCTATCTACTGCTAATCCTCGCCTTGGAAACCGGAAGCAGTTCTGCGATCCATTGATTAAGACTGAAGAGAGCATGTGTAGTTTACAGTCAGTTACTATCACATGTAAATAAATACAGACACATAAATACATAGATAGAGCAATCAGTCAATTGGAAAATAAATACATTGTATGTACAGTTCTATAGAGAATAGAATAGAACAGAACAGAATAGAATAGAATAGAATAGAATGAGATGCAGGGATGTACTAGGATGGAGGTGGTAATAAATAAAGGGAAGATTATTTGCACATAGTTATTGAGTGATGAGGGAACATTTAACTGTTCATGGGGTTAATTGGCTGGAGAAATACACTGTTCTTGTGCTGGTTGTGCTGTGGCTCTGCATCGCCTGCCAGATGGGAAAAGTTCAAAAAGTGGATGATTTGGATGTGAGAGATCCAGAGTGATTTTCTGAGCCATTTCCTCACTCTGGATCTCTACAGTTCATGAAGGGTGGGCAGGGGAACAGCAATAATCAGTTTGTAGTCATAACACCAATAATCATTTCTGCAGTTTCTCTGTAGTCATATATATACTATTATACATATATACTGCACACACACACACACACAGACACATACATTCAATTGAATTCAATTCACTTTTATTTACAGTCAACATTGTCTCAAATCAGCTTTACAGAACATAAACATAGAACAAAAGGTTATTATAAAGAGTAATATAAAGATTAATATAATACAAAATTCAAGATTAATGTTAGATATATTTAAATGATATATAGATATATATATATTAACCATATATAATATGTATGTAGTATCCACGGTCGTTTAAAATGTATCATAAACCAAGATATCTATAATTACAAAGTATATTAAATAATTGTTTTAATTTTGTAATTTTACTGCTATGCTACAGTGGTTTTGAATACAACTGAATAATTCACTATAATAATCATTTTAATAATAAACACTATAATACAATATAATAGAAACACTATAATAATAATTTTGAGTACAACTGAATAATTTACTTATATTATTAGTTATATAGCCTAATAAAATATCGTGTATGAACTCAGTGTATTGTATCACTTTATCACCTGCTTTACACATTTCCACCAATAGGTGTCACTACACGTCTACCGTTAAGATAAAACGAGTCAATCATTCTTGCACAAGCCATCACTGAAAAATCATGAACAACTGTTCATAACAACAATGGCCTTAAACATCCCAGAAATGTTGGGACATCCCAGAAAAAAATATATTTTTTCTAGCTTTGTTCTGTTGGCACATGGCATCATTTTTTTCAACTAGATTTTATTTATCAGTCAAATGTCAAAAAAAGTTTGGTCTTATCGAGTTAAGACAATACATAGTGCAGCTCTAGGATACTACAGTAATAATAAGCACCAAGTCTGTGCTAATTAATTAACTAAGCTAAACAAATTAGTGCAATTTTTATTTCACTGAAATTTATTTCTTAATTTATTTATTTATTCTATTTTTATAGACATATGTTGTAAAACAGTATGTATACAGAAATATGAATGAAACCATTTGGTAAAACATAGACATGTGGTATAACTTGTAGTTAAAACATTTATTCAAACTACAGAAGGGATTTCTGTCCAGAGCATATTCCATGAGTTCGTGAAAGTTGCAATGCAATGAAAAAGTGTAAGTCCTGCCTTACTGGAGTTATAAAGATGATAAAGAACTGCACTATTAAGTTCAACAAAGAAGTAGCCAACACGTCTGTTAGCAGATATATGTCAAAAGCTTCCCACCAATAAAGACCCACTACAGCCATTGAAACCCTGAGCCAGTCTATTGTGGAGGTTTTCAGAAGAGTCAACATGACCAACTCACCAGCCTATACTACTATGGGCTTTGTCAAAGGTTTTGCCACAAGGCCTTATTTGTCTAAACTTTCTCTGCTGCTGACTCCCTCCGTGCATTTGTAAGGATTACTGTCTATTTCTTTTGGTATTGGCACCGGTTCTAAAAAAAATGTTTCCATAAACTCCAGATTGTTAAAAAATAAATTCTCACCAATTCTCTATCTCAGCATTGTATTACACAGATTTTACTGACTGCATATAAAATAAGGTATTCACAAAAATCCTTTCACTTTCAAAGTACATAAAATTATGTCCTTATTTTTGGTGGCCTTCTCTGCTACCAAACTACCCACACCCTCATATCTTACACTGAGTGATAATTTAAGGGAAAATACAATATTTCTGTTAAGGTGTTGCCACCTCAAGCCAGCAGAACAGCTTCAATGCACCTTGCCACACATCTTACAAGTCTCTCTACTGGGGAGATGAATAAGGTTCTTCAAAAAATACTCCCTCAGTTGGTGTAATAGTGTTTTGATTGTTGTGGAAGACAGCCTCAAGATCTGGCCCAAAATGTCTCATAGGTCTATGATTTACATCATCTTTTTCCTCAACAAATCTAATCCCCTGTAGATGAATCACTGAAAGAGACCAAATTTTAGGATAGACATGTTTTATCATAGGTAATGGTGTTTTTGCAGTGACTTTTGCTTCCTATTGTGCCCTGTTTTTTTATTTGGTATTGAATGTTAATTGCTGTCTTTAATCTATATCATGCTCTAGGTGGCGCAGTGATGTTGTATATATATATATTCTGTAGCTTCATTTGAAAAGAGGTCCACAATGACCAGGGGTGGACTTTTAATGCACAAGTGATAGAGGGATCCTGTTAGCAGCTGGGTTTAGGGAAGACCAGAATCTTGCCCCTTTCATCCCCAAAAGTATTCCCAAAAAAACTGATGGACCACAGACCACAGAACCCTTATGCTGGCCACCCAGCTAGCCATCTTCACCACAGATTGGGATTTCCACACTTCTATGAACGTGGTATTTGACTGTCAGCCAGCAGTATCTGGAGCCCCCAGGATAGAGCGTCTGTGAGAGCTCTGAAAAATTATTACTGCCATACACAAGGAAAAGGATGAATCATGGCAAAAGCGGGCCTATACAAATCAGTGCTATGATACTCCTTATAAATCTGGGGAGGGGCAAGGTTAAGAAGACATTTCTCAAAACAGGGATATAATGATTCAGATACTAGTATCAAGTATCACGCTGATACGGTTCTTATTTTCTTGGCAAAATACCAACCAAATCCCGATTTCCAATGCTATGTGATATAATGTGGCCTATTGTATGTCTTCACTTTAATGAACAGACTATATAAAATGACAGTGTATGTATGACAGATCTGAATGTAGTGAATTAGTTCACAGGTTACACATTTCTGTATCAGTATTATTATTGTATCGACAAGTACCAGATATGTATACTTGCAATTGCAAGGACCCATGCAGAAGTTTAACTGGTGTCCCTGGTGGTCCAGAAACAAGAAACTCTGTGGCCTGGGTTTGATTCCTAGGCAGGGAGCCAACCTAGGCACTGAGCCTTTAACCCAGACACATGCCTGATTAAAAATGGTTCGGTTGTGTTAGGACAACATGCAGCTCTATGTGTATGAGGACTATGAATAAGTGAATATTAACATAATGGCATTGTTAAAGAAAGTAACTTGTAGATATATTCTAATATACTGTCATTATGTCAAGCTTTTATGATAATTAAATAATCTTTTTCTAGCTAATTACCATCATTCCAGCTATATATAAGCTACTTCCTTTAACAATGTTAACTGACTGTTTGGTATTTCATGTTTTTCAGGTGGAGGTAAGAAGGCCTGTCTATCAGCTTGTCAGCTTTAGTGCTGCAACAAAAAAAACCCAGATGTTTCTATCATAATGGTAACTAAGTCCTGATCAAAACATTTATCCATTTAAAAACAAACAGCCCATAAAGGCAAGTCTGGGCAAAATGTTCAAGTGAGAGTGATCAGACCATGCCCTGATGGAAGAAACCCAAATCCAGCATGGGCCCCCTTGAGGAGAAGCCATGCATTCATCAGTCATACAACATTATTGTGTGACCTCTGCAGTGCAGTAGGCCAATTTTATTACAATCTTCATTCTTCCTTCATGTTGCATTAGCATTATTCTGTTATTAATGTACCTCTTATGGAACACATGGTGAAGGATGAAACCTCCATCTGTTTCTGTGATTCTGTAAAGCGACATATTGCCTATGATACCCAACATATGAGGCTGCACATGAGTCTGGGTGATGTATATGAATGAATCAGTAAGCGTTTGTGTGTATGAGAGAGGGAAGAACAGCATGAGTGAACGTGTGTCTATTTTTAATTACTTTCCCAGATTCCAAGCTGTCTGCTTGAGTGGCTCTCTTGTCGTGGTGCCTTGGCAAGAGTTTATGTCCATGAATAGTGTTTTTTGAATCATACTGAATAGAGTGTAATAGCATTCCCATTTCATTCCCTGCATGCTCAAATGTCTGGATGGAGAATTTCTCATCCATGCCACTTTTTGAAGTGAAGATGGAATACATATTGGAAACTTGTATTCACCAAGGCCCTCAATCACCAATCTGTGCAAGTGATTAAGAAACGTCTTGTCTATTTGCTTTATATAATTAGTCTTGTCAAGTTCTCTCTTCGATAGGTCATTTGACATGAATATACTAATTACTGACTGGCTGATTAAAACAAAATCATTCAATCTAAGGAGAACAAAACAGCCTGAAGTAACTTTCAGGCAGCATCTGCATTATAGCTGACAAATCTTGTTTTTGGATTAATGGATTATAGAAACCAGTGCAGAATGATTCCTATGATTATTTATATTGGTCCCTTTGGGGACTGAACATACAGTAGGTTTTTTTTTTTAAAGTGGGTTACAAACAGAACACAATAGGAAAAAAGACTAACTGTGTTATTGCACCAATTTAGAAATAGAATTTACCTAAACATAGATATATAGAAATACCATGCACACACATACACACATTGTAATCTGCTTTGTAGGAGGATAAACCTTTATTTGTCAAATATACAGTAAAGCAGAGTGAATTATTATTTTTTTTTTTATCCCAGCACAATAGGAAGCTAGGGTAAAAGTGCAGGGCCATCCTTAATACAGCACCCCTGGAGGAGAGAGGACTAACGGCCCTGCTCAAAAATACAACTGTGCCAGTTTTGAAGTGCTGGAGCTTGAACCCCAGACCTTCTAATCAGTAATCCATAGCCCTAACTAAATCACCACTGCCATATTTGTGTAATGATCAGCACAAAAACACATCTACACCTAGCTAAAAGATGCAGAATGTGAGGTACAGAAAATAGGTTGAGTGAGCGTTCAAAAAGAAGGGATCTTTTCCTTTGTACCCCATCTTCATCCTTAACAGCAGAATAAACAACTGCCGGGTGGGGAGAAATTAAAGACGCCACATCCACCATGTGTGAAAATAAATCCACTCCATGGGTGGAGTGAGTGTGTCTTCAACAATACTGAATTTTTTTAACGCCCATGCCACAACATAAGGCAAAGACCATGATAATAAAGGCAGTAAATTAGTGCAGTGTAAGTCAGAGGTAACGTTTACACCCTGATATTTGTAGAATTACTAAAAATGCTTCCAAATACAGCAAACACTCTTATTGTCTACAGTTGATAAATGTGTAAAACCTAAATAAAGGATCTCCATATCTGGTGCTGGAATTTCATGGTGTTTGGTGAACCTTTTTATTAACTAATTCAGTGACTGGTGCTTGTTTCAACAGGGAAATCATCAGACTGTACTGGACTTGGTACCATTACCAGCCTTCTCTGAATTAGAATGGGTTTTATAGTAGCATTATATTAGTTATTAGTGGTGCAATCCAGCAATCACAGATGTCTAAAAATATTTTCAATAATCCCAGAATAGAAGGTTTTAATTTGTTAAACACGTTTAGATTAATTTTGGTTATGTTTATTGAAACACTACAAATAATAAAGAACATCACTTGCACTTTTCTGGAATCTTGTTACAGATGGACAATTTTAAAACTCTTTAGCTAAAGCTGTGTCATTGGAATCTAAAACAACAACTGGAAAAATATAACCTAAAATGTGCTCTCATGTGCCAGGAAACAGGCAGAACAAAAGAGCAATCCATTCCTTTACATCGGTTTCATCGCTTGGTGATCAGGTTTCCACAAATCCGGTCTGTACCACTGATACATGTCACTCTGTTGAATGACAAGAAAGTAAGACAACAATGGCAGCTATAGCTTAACCAAGCTCGTGTGAAGATTGTGCAGTCGTGTCTTGGAAGACAGCTGGAAAGCCCATCATGCTGGCGGTTTACAGACTGTTTGCACTTCATTGTCTGCTGATCTCTGGTCTCACCAGTATGCTTTACCTGTGTTTGGCTTCTTTTTTCTTTCCTTATCACCTTTTATCTACATCGTTGATGTTTCCAAGGTGACCAGTAAGTGTTGTGTAGATGTTGATAAGGAAGTCATAGTTAGTCTTTGTGCATGGATTCTATTATCAGGATTCTTTTAGAAGGCTCAGAAAACTTTTCATAGCTTATAAAAAATCAAGAGACCAGATTTTTTAACTCCTTGAACTGCGATTAGATTTAGCATGTTTTTTGTCACTTTTGTCGTTTTCCTTCTACTTTGCCTAGTAGAGGGTGCGACTGCAGCAGAGCAGAAGGCCAGCAGTTCTGACACCTGCAGCCATCTGAGGGGATTTTGAACACCATCTGTGACCCACCTGGTCCTTGAATCAACAACCCTCCATGTCTCAGGCTGGAGTCCCAAACCGCGAAACCACATCTGGGCCTCATCTGATCATCTGAATCACTGACACTTGTCCACACCCTTATTCCCAAGGTACAGCACATTCCAACATATTGGTGTACAAAGCAAGTCTATAGACACGGACACCCAGAATGCATGGATTATGGATTATGGATTATGATACAGTTCTTGTCTTTTACCATAAATTGTTACATGGATGCAGACAAAGTAGCAAAGTAGATTTATATTACAGATATGGCAAGGCATCTACACTCGTGGTTCTTGGAGCCTGTACTTTGACAAAGTTCCTGTAGGGAATTGTGAGGTAAAGTGTAACGAAACTCATTAGCACTTGATTATCCAACTAAGGTGACGCAATGATAAGGCCTTGTGGAAGAAGGATTGCATTTGGGTCACCAGGGGCAGTTGCTTCCCAAGCCAGACCTATGACTGGTGCATTTTTGTTAAAGTGCATCAGGTCTGCTCTCTGCTTGATGATCAGTGTTTGGCATATAAAGGTGGATTTATTGTGTGTTTTGGGTGAAACCTTGTTAAGAAAGACAATGCTATAGAAAAGCTATAGGAGAATCACCATATATAGATGGTATTTTTTAATCTGACAAATGAGCATTTGAAGACTTTCTGAATGTTCTACCAGGCTGCTGGATGAAGTACACAGCACTCAGTGAAGAACTCAACAGAAACTGTCTCAAGCCTTTCTTGTGAATTGCTTTGTTGTGTATGAACCTACGGTCACACAGAGAGGGTCTCGATTATAAACCACAATATTGTTCTCCAGTCTGTTGGAGGAACGGTTTTGAGGAGAGACACTGAGTCAACCCAGGAGAAAGACTGAGCTCATGCTAATGTAGCGTTCAGAGAGTCTGGGCAAGAAAGTTCCAATGTGTCAAATGCTAGTACAACTTAGGCCAATTTATGGCTGCTCCCTTTTTGAACCCAGCACAAGTAAATGCCCCAAAAAGAAACATTAATAAATAAAAGCCCTCTATCTATCTATCTATCTATCTATCTATCTATCTATCTATCTATCTATCTATCTATCTATCTATCTATCTATCTATCTATCTATCTATCTATCTATCTATCTATCTATCTATCTATCTATCTATCTATCTATCTATCTATCTATCTATCTACCGCCCTTAGGGCTCCTTAGGGCTTTTATTAGAACCTATATATAGGAGGCAATCATATGTTGAACTTTTCTAGCAAGCCAAAGTGTCTATTTATTTCACAGCTGCTTACATGTATCTTATCACAAAACAGTAGAGAAAAACAGAATTTTAATGTTAGGTCTGTAGCAGCCAGTTTGCATCATTGTTCAGTGATGTTGCATTTAAATGTGGTTACAACTGGGAGAGGGATAAGTTTGTACTGGCATGGTGCAAGTCAGGCATGGCAAAGACCAACTGGCCAGGAGTGGGCATAGGAGGATGATTTGGAGCTCTGCAAACGTTCTGCAATTCAGTTTTCACCAGCCAGCAAGCTGTCGAGGGAAAAGCCAGCCAAAGGTGGCCACACTAAAGAGTTGTAAACTACATGAAAAAATGGTCACCTCTGCATTTAAGCCATTTTCCTAGACTTTTAATGTATTTCTGTGTGCTGAGTTAGCAAAATAAATAGGCCACACTGTGGTGTTTAGCTTTCTGTGGAATTTGACACAGGAATGCCGGATGGTAGTCAAAGCATTCAGTGGCTGACCTCACACACCCTCTAAGAGGATGTAATGATCACAACACTTAATACATAAAAACAAGGAAAACAAGCTCTTTAAAGTGTGCCATTAAAACGATTAACGCCATATAACATTTTTTATATGTTATATATATATATATTTTTTTACACTATCTCAGGAATGTCAGGTAAAAACTTAAGTTAATAAATAATAAATAAACCTTTGTCCATAAACCTGTCCTGTGTACATTTTATGTTTGGAGGTTTTGGTCACTTTCTTTGGTTGTTGCTGCATGGTCTCACACTGGGTCTCCCAAAAACATATATTAGCAGGTGAATTTGTGACTCTATATCTGGGTGTGAAGAAGTGTGTGACTGTGTGTGTGATAGTGTTTACCTACCTGTGACCTGTGTCACTCTGGATCTACTGTGACCATGATAAAGCTGTTGTTCAGAATGAGTCCCTCTACTTTGGCTTCATATTCTACTTTAACCCTAGGAAACGTCCCAGCTAGCCCACCCTATGACTTCCTTGATCTTTTGACGATAAACACTTTGTAAGTAATAATAACATACCTAACCACAACAGTATTTGTTTTACTTTTTTTTTTTTTTACCACAAAATGGTCAAGAAATGTCTTGACTGCAGGTTGCTAGAGGGTCAGATTACGGCAACAGTTTTTGATGGCTTATTAAAATATACCTGCATCGTCTCAAAGGTCATAGATCCTCTCAAATGCCAGACCCCTTTCGTTTGCTCTAATTATAGATTAGAATAGTGTGCAGTGTTTACATACTGTGATTTCGACATGATGTAGTATGCCATCCAGTTACTACACAACTGTTTCAGACATACTAATCTTTCAGTGTGAGATTTAGGATTGAACACAGTATGACACAACATCTGTTCTCGGAGTGTTTGTATCTCATTAGCTGATTAATGACAACAGCACAAAAGGCTAATTACAGAATCACATTGCAGGCTAAATGCAGCCTAGCTGGATGTAAGCCTTACCACTGGCCAGAGTATATCCCTTCTTTAGAATAGATTCCAGCTCCTTGCCATTTCTCATTCACTTAACATTCACAGCATGAAATTTATAAGCCAAGATAACCCAATTTTCTCCCAGTTTGCTCTGGTCCTGATTCTCATCACCAGTTAGCTCTTCCCTAGCATAGGACAGGGGCTGAAAACTAGCACAAGCCATCTTAACCAGTGGCTTGCACCAGTTCCAGCTCAACCCTGCACCAGTTCCAGCTCAGCAACTACCTCGCTGATTTAATTGGTATTCAAACTCCCGATCTCAACCATGATAGGTTGACTACAATTTTTGTAATTGTGAAGAATAACACCTTTTTGTAACACATGCACAAACACTATGCACAATTGGGCCACAAGATAGGGATTAATTGTAGAGCAGTGTCAATACTGTACAACAAACAGAAATGACATTTCACATTATGTTTGACACATTAGTTTATTTATCTTATGTCATCTTATGACATACAAGGAATGTTATGAAAATATAGATTATTTAGATAGTGATGTGGCTTTCACTATGACAACAGATGAGGGATTAGTTCTGGGATTAGTTCAGTTCTCTGATAAAGGGCAGGCAGAATATTGTTTATACCTGCAGGTAAAGGTGATGATTGCATTCAGACAATGACATCTTTACTCAAGCATGTTAGGTTAATGGATCCTTTTAACCTAAAATTAAACTTGTGTATTGAGTTGGGGATTAGAGAGAATTAATGTGTCAGTGGTTTGTTCTAATCTGTGCTTTAAATACAAATAAATGTGAAAACATGAGCTTCAGCAGTGACAAGAACGTTGTTTAACTGTATTTTCCATACAGTCATAGCCAAGAAAAACAGTGTAAGGGCAACTCCACTTCAAAGGTGGCGAGGCATGGTAGAATCCTGTGCAAACACAGGCAGCCAAAGCAGACGGCACAAACTCTGTTCTCTGCACAGCTGCTCATGCTGCATTTGCATAAGAACTTTCCAGTTGAGGTAGTTTCTTTAAAATTTCTCAGCCTCTCCCATTTTACAAGGTCCTTTAAAGTTTCCAGACAGAATTATTAAAGAGAAAAAAACAAAGTGGCTAGGGTCTCATAAGGGCCTGATAAAAGTGCCAGTGATCAGGACGGCGGTTCTTGCTATTGTCTCACTGAATGCCCCGCCAGCCATCTCCGTGCCTGGCACAGTATTCAGAGATGAATTCAGATGGGCACGAGTTCACCAGGCCGCCATGTCACTTTGGGCAAGGCACACTCATTCTCTTATAAAATCCCATGTTGCTTGTTAAAAGCTTTTTATGTTCAGGTTCCTGCTGCTTCGCTCTAGATCTGTGATGTTAAACTTTTTTCCTCCTCTCTGCTATTGTAATGGCTAACTTCACCCCTTTGCTTTAACAGAGTAAATGTTGGCTTGCTGAGAGAATGGAGCTGAAATGCTTCTGTGTGAAAGAGATTTGCTTTTGTAATAATGATCTATAATGATGCAATATAATTAAGAGTCTCAGGGTCGACAAATGTGGCCCAAATAAAATTCAAAGGTGCTATAATTCATTCAAAGCACTAGAATAACAGTTTAGTGACACCCTGATCCACGACAGCCCAAAAGAGTAAGTCTACTGAAAAATACTTCAGGCCTGCTCAAATAATACCAAAAGGAAGGATGACTACGCCTGTTTGGGATCTGATAAAACTCCATATCATCTGCTTTCCAAAGTCAATGTTGTGTCATGTTTGTAAGTGGAGCAGGAAAGACTGGCATTCAAGGAGCACACCCACAAGCAGTTAAATCTCACTTTCTCACATCCTTCCTAGTAAGGGTGACCTGAGTTCTCTTGATATACACCATTTTTATACCAACTATTCTCAGTTCTGCTTAGTGAATCATGTTATTGGCAGACAGATTGTGTGGTAAGTAGAAGCGAAGAGCTGTTCTTCTGCTGAACTTGTACATGGAAAGCTTAGGCCTTCATGCACTTGTCCTTTTGGCTCCTAATATAAGGCAGAACTAATTATCATGAGAGATCTGTGGGTGATTAATGATATTGATTCAATTTTCCAATCCATGTTTTTCGGCCTGTTCTCAAACGTTTTCATCAGCATTGTCATGGCCAATTTGAATGATTGTTCACTGCTGGCATCAAAGGCTGCCTCCGAGAATGGGAATGGATCTTGCATTTGAACTTGCATATTTGGAAGGATGGAAAAATAAGTTTGATGCCTTATTACTTCCTTTCATATGTAATCAGAGGGGATGCAAGGAAAATGTTAGCTGTTCAAACAATGTCTTAACATTGTCAGTGTCTTAATTTGTTTAAATGAGTGAATGGATAAAACCTTGTCGTTAACAATCACAACAAGGAAGAGAAAGAAGATGTCAGTATGTAAAAAGTGTGCATAGATACCACGCCGGTAAAAAAGGTCAGAGCATGATCCCTGTAATACAGATAACACAAATCCAGACGGAAATTGAAAATTTATCTGACAAATCATTGTGTACATAGTGTCAAAATTATAACAGCATCCTACTTAAAATATCTGATATGCAAAGTACTGAGGTCAGTAGGAATACATATCCGATGATGATTAATTTCGTTTCTGCAAAAATACAGTTGAAATTGTACTGTGTATCTGAAGCCTTTTAGTAGACAGGATTGTATTAAATGGAATGTGAAAGTTCTCGTTTTTATTTAAATTTGTGGTAAAAAAAAAAAAAAGTAAAAAATAGATTGGTTCTGTTTATTTCACCTGTAATTACTAAATCAGTTATGAAACCTCTCTTAAACTATATCAGGTCTGTAGAAAAGGTCAGTGTAGGTGCAGGGTTTCATTCCAGCCAGGCAGAAGCCACACATCATAGTGTTTAAAAAGCCAAGATCAACTGATTAAACAGGTGGAATCCAGTGTGGCTTCTGCTTCATTTGAATGAAAACCTGCACCCATGCCCACTTTTACGCATAGGATTGGACATGAATGTCTGATGGCAAAATCTAGCATTTGGCTTGGCTAGGCCATGAAAGGCATTTTAGAGTTATTTGGGGTTAACGTTTTATTGGAATGAGATAAACATCTTCTATGATAAATCTCAATACATTGTTCCATTGATGATTGCTTTAATTTCATGTAATGCCCCAGTACCATTTGCAGCCCCTAAGGTCATGATGCTCTCACCTCCATGCTTCACTCTGGGGGTCTTGGGATCTCACACACACAACATTTATTTCTTCAAACATGATCAGCTGATTTATTGCCAAAGATTTCTCATTTTGTTTCATCTGACCAGATGCACTGTGCTTCTGTTTTAGCAGAGAAGTTTTGTGTGAGGTTGATTGTGAACATGTGCACCGGGATCAGAGATGATTGTGGTGCAGTTGATTGCTTATTGTTCTCAACACATTTAACTTAAAGCATAGGTTAATAGGTTTCATTTACAGCTCTGTCAACTTATTTGGTAGAAATGCTGGGTTTGACTACAGCATGTCATGTTCAAATTCTGATCCTCTGTGGAGATGCTGCATGCCAACGAGTAAGGAACGTGTTTAGCTTACTGTTTTAGCTGGCTGGCTTTTAGTGATGGCTTGCCAGTAACGGCAAGATGGCCTTGTCTTAAGCAGTTCTAAAGCATTCAACATCTGCATTTTTCCAAAGGTTCATGGGGCAAGTTGCAGAAGCTGTTTGAATTGAGACTAACCTAATTCCAAAACCCACTTGGGATAATTTTTTTTATCTTGTCTTGTATAGTATATAGTATATTGTTACTTATGTCTGTACTTTTGAGAGTCACAAACAGCTGGAACCAAATTCATTGTGTGTGTCAATACACTTGGCCAATAAACCTGATTCTGATTCTGATTTGGGGAA
Source organism: Tachysurus vachellii (assembly GCF_030014155.1). NCBI lineage: Eukaryota > Metazoa > Chordata > Actinopteri > Siluriformes > Bagridae > Tachysurus > Tachysurus vachellii. The sequence goes on from NC_083472.1 coordinate 17,531,803, forward strand.
TATGAAACTTTTCAGCTCATCTGCATTAACAGCCCAAGTTTTTACACCACCTTGTTTGTAATGACACATAGCTTGAAGTGATGTCTACAAGATCTCTGGGTTCATTGCATATTTTTCCTTAAGGGCATATAAAGTTTTCCACTATATCAGTCATACAACATACACTCCTCATTGCATCATATGCTTTACAAACCAGCATATCAGCTCTTCTGAAACGAACAATCTTTCCTAAGTGCTCATCAATGAGATTGGTACATAGAATGAGCTAGGCCATCCACGTTGGGTGGAAGATCCAACTTTTTGGCAAGCCTACTGCTTCAGTGCTCCTGATTTAATTCTGCTGCTTGGTTCTGTTCCTAATTTTACTTTTCATAAGTCTTCAGTGCGGTTCAAGGATGAACTACTAGGTTCAAGTAGCAAACAATTCAGGCGTTGATAATGTCTGTTGTCCAACTTCAGGACAAATAACGTACCACCCTATCTGAAATATCTAAAAACAAAAAGTGTTGCGTGAAGTTTTGACAATTCTGGCAAGCTGTAACTTTATTTATTTATATGTCCACTGCAACCACACTGCTCCATATGAGCTATTAAGTCATGTGTCTTCTTCAGTAACATATTCAATTTAGGCAAAATAAGTAATAAGTCAAATATCAAATCATCTATCTTCATCTATGGTGCATCTCAATGCACTGTCTCTGACGGAACATTCCTTAACAATAACAGCATCGGAAATCAAAGGAAAGCACTTCCGGAATTAAAATGAATCCACTTCCTTAACTCCTCACAAAGATTATAATGGACAAGACAAGTGTGAAAAAGCAGGGGCCTTTTATAGGGTGCACATCTGATCGTCACAAGGAGACAAAGTGGTGAATTAGCTAATCACAATAAAATTAGCAATATTTCTGAAATATTAGTGATGGAACCTATCTTACAGTGGAATGGAATATAAATTAAATTACTCACTACAAAATGTTGATTATTAAGGGTCACTGTCCCTACAGTGCAGTATTAGCAAATCCATCTGCCAGGAGATTTTTATTTTATTTTAATCTGCTTCCTGTATGTACAGGATATGAACACAACATTTCCAGCAGTATTCTACTATAATGTCCCAGTGGAAAAGAAGTCGTAGCCATTGCATTAAAGCAATTATTTCCTTACACAGCTAAAGCCATGGTGGTAAAGTTTCTGGATGATGGGAGTGAAGGTTCTGTAACAGAAGTGCTGGGTAGATTGCTGAAAAGTCTGCATTAAAATTACACTTGCTGCATGCCAATTTCTTGAGATGGCTTCCAAGAACTTGTACCCATTTTTGTCTCCCATGTATATCCAAACATGCTAAAATGGCTTTATCGATTCTGTAATGACATTTGCGTTCATTTCATCTCCACAGGGTGCTCCACCCTAACTAGAACCAGATGAGTTGTAGCATGTCATACTTGGAGGAAAACCAATCACACATGACAAAACTGGGTGGGTATTTCTATATTTCTGATAAAAATGGGAGAAAAAAGCAAGAAAGCATTTCTAAAGGGACGTTCAAGGTTTTTTTTTCTTCAGCATGAGGCCTGAAGCACAGCTGTTTTTTGGATTGAAAAGTCTCTCAGCTGGTAATGGAGTGCTAGGCAGTATGGAAGCCTGACTCCTGTGAGATCTATTTAATACTTTTGGGGGTTATCATTGAGTACGGTGGAGGACCACATACACACCCACACACACCCGTATGTATATGGAGAAACCCAGAACTGAAAATGAGTCCAGGGAGCCTATTTTTATCATAATGGGAACTTCTTGTTTTTAACAATAAGAACATTCAAGAAAAAAATTAAGTAAAAATACAGACCATTATAAAACCTTTGACTTTATTTTAGTGTCAAGGGGACAGTCATACTTGTGTTTTTCATGTTCATACCTTCCTTACAAAGTATTTTTACAAATTATAAACAAAAGTAACTATATTCCAATTCAGGACATAAAAGAAAGACAAGGAAGGAAGGAAGGAATCGGGAAACAGAGAATAAAATAAATAAATTAAATTGCACATTAGAAGAGAAACAGAATTGCAAAAAGAAAAAAGTGTTAGCAACAATAAAGATATTTATACATTTTAGCTATGACTACATAGCTGGGAAAAGAGCTTGTGATTGTGATTGCCTCATCCATGCATTAGAGTCATGTACACTACTAAAACAGGTCATAAAAATTAGGGCACTGCTGTAATGTTTAATGCTTTCCTTAAGTGTTTGCTGTTCAGCAGCAAGTCGTAATATTTTCTTTGATGGCACCAGACCTTCAGTTCAGAGGCCAGCTGTGCATAGAGAGTGTGTGATTTACCTTTATGCATATTCTCTTGTTATTCCTTGTTGTTGTTATTGTTGTGGGGCTTTGTGTTTATCATGTTTGCGGCCGCCCTCTGTGGTTGAGGGTTCCATTCACATGGAGTTTGAATGTTCTTTTTGTTCCTGAGGTACTTTCAGTCCTAAGACATGCATTTTAGACTAATTAGCATCTCTAAATTGTACATAGAGAGTGTGTATGACTGTGCACTGCAATGTCCAGGGTGTCCCCTGCCTTGTTCCCCACGTCCTCTGGAATAGACTCCAGGTTCCCTGTGACCCTGTATAGAATATGAAAAATGAAAATTATGATTATGGTTGTTATAATTACTATTGAGAAACACTTTCTTGAAACCATGTGGCAGCAATTGCTTTGACACCAGAACATGTAAAATGTTGTGTCAGAGCAGCAAAGCACTTTGGGAAGCTGCCTCTGGCTGACCTACAAGTTCAGAAGACTTTTAACTATGATTTCTCTCATCATGCTCTCTCTCTCTCTCTCTCTCTCTCTCTCTCTCTCTCTCTCTCTCTCTCTCTCTCTCTCTCTCTCATTCTCTCTCTCTCTGTTGCTCTACATGTCCCACATAATCTTGGCCATATTCTATATAAAACTGAGGCAAATGAAAGGCAGAGTCTTTGCTTGAAATTTACAGCAAGCCCCAAAAGCCCCAAATTATATTACAACTTTCTATAAATCCGTATTTTAAACAAGGAGTCAGAGAGAGAGAGAGAGAGAGAGAGAGAGAGAGAGAGAGAGAGAGAGAGAGAGAGAGAGAGAGAGGGAGGGCATAAATGAGTCCATTCTTAAGTCCACTTGCCTTAACTTTATGTTTCCCACTAAGGCTACAGACCACAGAAAGTGCTGTGACTCCTCTTGTCAACAGTCAAGATTCCAGCTTACAATGAATCTAAGCTGCAAACACACACCTGTTTTCCATGGTTGCCAGAAATATTATGAAGATTTTTTTTTGCCTTGAAATTTCTGTAAGGTAATAAACAGCATTATTTCCACTGACAGTTTAAGGGAGAATAAAGTGATATAGAGTTGTTATAGCTGTGGTTTTGTCCAGCCACTAGTTAATCCCTTCTGAAAGCCCGCTTGCAATAAAGTGCAACCATGCTTTTAACACTGGCCCACTAACCACCAACATTTCTCCATCTGAAGAATTATTGCTGTGGTTTTTATTACAAATGTACACAACAGGAATTTGTTGGCTGTAGTATTTAATGTACATGACTATATGTTATGATTAACTACATATATCACGCCCATCTCTGTTTTAAAGCTCAATACAGACTGAAGGGGAAAAAATCAAGTTGTTTTCTTACTCTATGGAAATTTTTAGCACAGAGTAATAGAAAGTATAAAAAACATGCACACAAAAAGTGTGATTGCATGTAAAACTAGAAAAATGTGACTGCATCGATCCTGAGTCTGTCCCGGAAAAAAATTGCACAGTGAATGGGATGCCTTTTCTTTTCAGAACAAGCTGCACAAACATTCATATCTATGAGCAATTTAGCCTAGACAATCTCCACTATTGTCATGCTTTTGGGAAGAATCTGTTGAAATCCCACGTGGACCTGGAGGAAACATGCAAAGAAGCACCACACAGACAACAACCTGAGCTCGAACTGAACCATCGAACTAGAACCTAGACCTGTGTGACAGCAACTCTACTCACTGCACCATCATCCTACCAAGTTGTAATTTAATTATATTGTTCCATTCGCCATGAAAAGATGCTTCATCTTTATTTTTTGTCAGTGTTACATGTGATATTAAAGCTAACATTTGAAACAATCTTAGTGAAGTGAACAGCTCGAGAGGAAGCAGTCCTACTCTGTGAAATACTCTTATATATAGGGCTTTTGTTAGGTTCCTAGTTTATACAATCAATTATCTCTAATTTTGATCAAGAAATATATTAAGGCTTTTCACACAGCAATTAACTCTTGGTTTGTTTTTGTCTTTCTTTTCTTTTGTCTTTTTTCTGTGGTTTCTTTATGTTTCTTTGTGTAAATGTCAGAGTATGAAAAGTCAGCATTAATTGCTAACCCTGGGTAAAGTGTGAGCAGTGTGAAATGTGAAACAAGATAACCCAGGATTCCCTTTACCCAGAGTTTAGAATCAGCCAGTGTGAAAGAAAAACTCTACACCTCTAGTGTTCTACATCAAACTTTTAGGGGATCTCCCAGAGGGACAGCTGAAGAACCATTAAAATTTCTAAATTATAGAACTGTATCTGTATATTAAATATACAGTTGGCCTGAGTCCCTGCTTCCTTTGGCCCAAGCCAATATTCATGCAGTTAAAAGCAATGGAATCATTTTATATAGTATATCTGTTTCAGAGGAGGGCTTGGCATCCCAAGAATTATAATTTACAGCTCCACTGGATCAATTGCTTACTATCAGTTCTTGAAACACACCATATATTGTATTTTCCTGTTCACTCCCCTTCATTAACAGCATTACAACCATCCAGATCGCATTAAAATTTCACCAGGTTAAATAAAAAACGAGATTTCACCAAAATAAATGGAGCATTCCATGTTTTCTAATGCACATTTTCTGTCCACTAATTTTGATTTGTTGAATTCTACAGCCACAATTCAATAGGAACACTTCCTAATGTTTACTGGTCTATCAGTATCAGAGGTGGTCTAATGTAGAGAATTAGATCAGAAGCAAGATAAGTAAAAGAATGCATTGCATCAATTAAGCCTGGCTCCATTGGGCCCCCCGCATGGCCACAAAGACATCAATTATCATTAGAGCTTGTTTGGGTGAATAGTGACCTTCAGTCCACTCCTACGCCGTTCCTCAACCAGCCTGTCAGTCCTGGCACAGGTTCGACATGTGCGATCACTGTGTTTGTGCTCCAAATTGTAGTCCAGCGTCAGATATAAAGAGCCCGCGAGACCCATTCGCTTTAGCAGGCAACGTCCGCTCCGCCAGTGCGTCACATGCTCCATGCCGACACTTTCTTTTCTTTCCTTCAGTTTTTTTTCTTAAATATTTTTTTCCCTTACAAGTGCTTTGACCTTTGGAGATTTTTCACGATTGTTCCTTTCCCCTTCTTCTTCTATTCTTTTTTCCATCCACTTTTTTCCCTCCCCCTTCAGTTAGTATTATGCGTTTCTTATTTTGTTTTGCTGTTTCTCTTTGGCGATTTCTATGGTGACAGTACGCTTCCCAGGAACAATGAAAGCCTGGGGGATTAAGAAGCGCGAACAGTCATGACTGTTTCATAAATAGGTAGGAGACAGAGGAGCACTGAATGGGATCAGCAGATGTGATGGGAATGGCAGAATTTAGATCATTTGGAGAAACAAAGGCAAAAAAGCCATTATGATGGAAGGACAAAAGATCAAGACAATTTTGTCTTGTCTACACTAAGCATTAGATCATCTTATGTGGCATTGCTTCACTCTGTTGCTCTTTATAATTTACACAAAACTTAAAAGAATTGCTGTTATGCAGTAAGAACCAATTATAGTCAACATAATCAAAGCATTCCAACCATTACCGACATCTGTGAATTCGGATCTCTCCTTTCCCAAACCTATTCTGTCTCTGAGTCCAAGAGTTCATTCCACCTAATTTCAGCTCTAACTCTTAATTCAGGACAATGGGAGACAAATATCCTGCTTTCAATTTTTTGGCAGTGGCACTTGTAGCATTAGCGGACCACTGGAAGCCAATCAAGACGGTTCTTCTTTTTACTATAGCGGAGGGTGGGTTATCATTGGCATGATTGTCCTCATCAGAACACATTCTCACATCAAAACCATGCTTCATGACTAGTTAAACATACGCATGTACACACATATACATACATCATATTCCCAAGCCTGCTTGAGCAGCACAACAAGCAGAGTTATTGCAGCAAGCATGAGCGTGTTACAATGTGTTCTCTCTCTCTCTCTCTCTCTCTCTCTCTCTCTCTCTCTCTCTCTCTCTCTCTCTCTCTCTCTCTCTCTCTCTCTCTCTCTCTCTCTCTCTCTCTCTCTCTCTCTCTCTCTCTCTCTCTCTCTCTCTCTCTCTCTCTCTCTCTGGAAAAGCCAAAGCTCTCACCAAGAGCTCTGGTCTCAGGGTGCATTCTTGTTAACACACAGTGCAGGTGTGTGAGATGAGACAAAGGCATCTGTCCAAGAAAGAATGAAAATGGAGTTAAGCTGTTCCACTTATTACACAGTCCTTGGAGATCACAGCCAATGTGTATGGTCTTAAGTTGTAGTAGATTGAGAGTCCTGGGTCAAAGTTATTTCTCATTTACTACAAAAAAGGAAACCCTTTATAAGATGGAAGGCTAGTCTCATATTGGAACATTTCCATAGCAAAGAGTTGAGTTAACAATCCTCCATTGCCTGGTGCTGTCAACAGAGCAGGATCTCAACACCCACCTGATGGTTTGGACTGTGTAAGGATTACTGGTTTTAAGTTTAGAGCCATCTCTCTCGAAGCACATCCACTTCATGACACTGACATCACAAGCGTCTCATGGTAACTGAGAGAAATATTTTGCCTCCTTCACAGCCATCACCTGTCAGTTTACACAAAGGGGGTTAACAGAACACTTCTGCATGGGCAGGACACAAAGAAAGCTAAGGAGACAGCAAACATTTGGGTAAGCAAAGATGTAAGAACATAACACGCTGTATCCTAGAGGAAGTGGTAAATCTCAGGTTGTATGTTATGTCTTCCATCGTTTTCATTTTTTTCTCATTTGTGCTGGCTGAATGAGTTTTGTGTGTCAGGATTTATGTCTATTTTACATTGTTTCTTAGCTAGTAAATTCTCTCTAATCCTAAAGCATGATTTGTGCACTTGGGCTGAGTCTACACTATAGCGTTAAGGCCACTCACCCATTCTATTTTGGAGGCCACACATCCCAAAATTTTAAACCAAAATGTCAAAAATAGGTTAGAATTATACTACTATAAAAAAACATGGACCTAAGTATACCATATGGACAGCAATGCATCTAAGCATTGTGTGAATACAACATATTCATCTCTCATGTATTATAGAAAAAAATACTTCTAGCATGTAATCTTATCATTCTCTTTGCTTTTGGTCTACATTCTGTTGATTAATGGTTTGATTTTTTATTAGAGTTTTTTTCTATTGAGAGAAAGAAATGGCAGAACACTATAATCCTGCCAAATAATATTAAGATGTTTGAACATGTTTCTCCTGTTTTCATGGCTAATGTTTGAAGTTTTACTGAAGAATAATCAGTTTTTTTCTCTATGACTGTACAACGTGATTCAACTCTTGCTCCATCACATACTGAGGGGTATTTTATGCATTGAATAAAGGAAAGCTTCAGTGGTTAATCATCTTGCTAGTTTACTCATTTCTGGTTTTGAAATGTTAAGATATTAGTGACCATTAAACGGTACTGATAATTTGTAGATGTACATTTTTACAGTATACAAATTTATGTAGCTCATATAACTAAAATCTGCATAAAATGTATTTATATAACAAGTACACCGCTTAATTAACTGAGTATAATGTGTGGTAATATGTAAATCTTACTTAAATTGTATACTTTTAAAAATTGACTCAATTTTTTGTGTGTGGAATATGTTACCACAGTTTTCTGGAGAAAATCCCACTAGATTTTTTTTTCAGTGTTGCTCAGGGTTTAGTGCTAATTTTGATTTGACCTTTGAAACTGGATGTATTCACAGGGCTGTTTGTATCAGAAGGATCCAATCTTAAGGCCTGTGGCTGCAGGTTTTCATTCCAACCAAGCAGAAGCCACACCTGAGTATATTAAATGTCAAAATCAACCTATTAGACAGTTGGAATCAGGTGAGGCTCTGTACCCTCTTTGCCCTATGTGTATACAATTGGACATCTCCAGTTTGAATCCTACTGACCAATGTTGTCCTTCTCCTGCAGTTATTTTTTTCTACATGCCTGCTATATTTTTAAAATGAACTCAGTTGTTCATATATTACCCAAAATTGAAACAAATTCATTCAAACCACTGTGATCCTGGCCAAAACAAATCTGCTGAAAGATGAATGAATGTGATATGTGTGCCACGTGAGCACTCTGCCACATTCAATACTGTATGTTCCCATGTTAATCAACATAGCCACAGATGTGAGGGGAAAAAAACACTGTAGTTGAACTTTCTGAACTTCATTCATTCATGTCCACTAAGCACTTTTTTTTGTTCTCAGGATCATGTAGGTCCTGGGCACAAGGTGGAAATACAAATGGAATAAAATATCAGAGCATCAAAATGCACACAATCACACACTCACTCACAGCTCTTGCTGTTAAATAAAACATGACCAACATATCCTAAAATGTCCATTATAGGCAAAACTGAAGTAGGGATAAAAAGGGACCCTAAGAGCACATGTTCCACCCAGATTTTTATTGAAGTTTTTTGCTACGCTGTGTTCAAAGCCATTTCTTAGTGCCCTGATATAATCGTATATAGTCATAGCACACATTTTATGTGAATCAGCCAAATCAAATATGCCTTATAATTATATTTTTTGGCTCTTCTAGACAACTGCTGTCCACCCCTGCTATATCTGTCTGATCTTTTCCCATCCATCTGCATTGTTTGCTTGGCCACGTCACAACAGTCAGATCTGATCTGGAAGATTCCAGAAGGAACAGCAGTTGTGAATGGATTGCTGATGGATAGATTGCTTGCATCTGTCTACCCAAACTCAGTTTTCCATGTCTCCTTCACCGATCACCAGTCACGCAGCTTGTGGGTAGCATGACGATACTGAATTTTCTGAAAGGACTGGGCATTCTTCATTTACCCAACAAGAGACAACGAGGCAGAGTGCCACAGCTCCAATATCTCAGAGCATCCACTAGTCACAGGAGTATGAGGATAAGCCGTGGACTACTGCCAGCCTGGAAAAGTAGCCATGGGACTAGCCAGTAGAACATAGCCAGTGTTTATTGTGTTTGTTTTGGAACAAGTAGCAGTTCGATGTAGAGCTGAGATAAGTGTTGCTAAGTTTTTGCACATCTGCTAGATTTTATCACTAGAAAATGAAATCATAACAATAACACCATTATGATAAGCTTTTTAAAAAATGTCCACCAAAACATATTTTCTTTGTTTAAACTAATGTGCTCTTTCTCTCTCTGTTTGTCTTTTTAGGTTACCACTCATATTAAAGTAAAACGTCCTTCTCCTCCAACCACATTTCTTTGGTCTCATGGGTCCTGTACAGTCCTCTAATTAGAAGCCTAATTTAATGTTTATAGGAAATAATAATTGACCTTTATTCAACAATTTTATAGACGAGATTTTTCATGTTCAGATTGCAGTAACTGACAGATAAAAACAAGCACACACATTTGTGGTGTTTAACAGACTTGTGAAAGTTAAAACCCTCATTCCTAAAAAAAAAAAAAAAAAAAAAAAGAGGGATTGTAATGACTTTCTTGTGGCTGTGCTACTAATACTCACGTGACATTGCAGAAAATTCATGTTTAATTTGTTCTGTCTGCTCTGTTTTCTTTGAATGATTTAGGGCCTTTGGATATGGGCTGAAATTTCAAACACAAGTTCCTTTTTTATTTGACAAGTTCAAAGTTAACTTTCAAGTCAAATATACTTTATATAAATACCGGCAAGTTCCCATGGCAACCTAACAGTAACACTGCATATTTTCCCAATTATCAGTCTATGTATTTTATTATATTGGGTCTCAAAGAAAAATATTTCTAACAACCCTGACTGTTACATCATAAAATCCTTTTACTGTATATCAACAGTTTAAAAAATTAGTGTTCTCTCATCTTCAACTTCTTTCCATTTTCAGTGAGCTGTATGTTCGATGTGGATATCTTTGCCATCAAAATCCACTAAAATCAATCCCTGATGGAATTATTGAATTGTACATTGGAAAACTATCATTACCTAAACGCATTGCCAGGAAAACTCCAGCTTATCATTCATCATGATGTGATTTTACAGTTGTGTTAAACCGGTAACATATTCGATTTCAAGTTTTTTACATCACTCTTTTAACAATGGACATTGCAAAGCAGCTTTACAGAAATCTGGACATAGATTTAGAATTAGATCTTTAATGTGCAAGCCAGAGATGACAGTAGCAAGGGAAAAACTGCCTGAGACAACCTGATGAAAAAACCTGAGAGGAACCAAGAGTCAAAAAGGAACCCATCCTCTTCTGGGTGACAATCTGCAGATTAAACATATGCTATGATGTGTAGCAGATTGTTCCATGTGAACCAGAGAAGAAACCATTTACAAGATTTTATCCCAATTAAACACTTACAGATGGTTTGCATAAAGTATGTTTAATAAGAAAATAGGAATAATGTTTGTTTATTCTAGCGCTCACATTACATGGCGATCTTTATACATAGCATCGAAAGGATGATATGGGACGTTACAGCTGAAGTCAATACAATGTGTTGAATAAAAGATTAGAGTAGTCCATATTTAGTCACTTCATGGTTGAATTATCATAAAGATCACCAGCAGTGGTTACGCTAGGGTATAATAACCTGTAAAGTATGGCTGAAAGATTTGGGAATTTTCTCCCCTCTGGTAAAAATTCTATTTCAACCTACTCATGACAGAAAATTTCGGAATGTGCTGTGCCTGTCTCTACAACACGGATTAACCTGACAGCTGCGAGTAGCAAGTCAATACACATTCAAAGCTGAGCCCTAAATAGCATACTACACATTAATAGCTAGCAACTAAACACAAGCTCTGGTTGAAAGCACAAGCCTTATTCTGGTCAGGGTTGGGTGGATTAGAGACTCCCAGTAACACTAAGCTTGAGGTGGAAATACACTGTGAATGGAAAAGCAGTCCACCTCCGGCCACCATTTACACCTACGTTACATTCATACTGTCAAAAGTATTTCTATGATTTCAATGGTGTTGATATTTAACCATCTGCAGCATCTTACCATCTGTTCATTATTAATGTATTAGTTTGAGTTAGTGTGAGGTATTGTAGAGATACTTATTGCTTATATTACTCTACCTCTGTCTGTAAGATATATTGTGATATATATAAGTTTTGAATGATTGTGCGTTAAGAAAGTGTTGCAGTTTTAGACATGATCAGATGTAAATTCAATAGAAAAATGTTTCAGTTTCAAGTCATTTGCTGTGTTAAAATGATTGCTTTGTCTCGGGAAGACTATACAAGGGAGAAAGCTGTCCAAAGAAAACAAGACAGCGGAGAATAAAATGAGAAGTGTGACACACCTCAATATTTATAATGTGTACAGAGAAATATAATGTCACCACATGAATTTTTATGGAGCATTGCTGGAGGATTTCTTTTTACCAGCATTACTTTTTTCAGATTTGTTCACAGGCTTTGGATCTGTCATAGGGTAGCAACGTGTCCCAACAAATTTCACAATTTACCAACATATGAGCTTCTGACAGACTGTCAAACAGTCTCTTGTTGGTGAGAAGCTTGTTTTAGTAATTACCCCATCAACAAAGCACTATACGTTATGAATGGAGTGAACTGTTCATTTCTATTTTATGATTTGCTTTTGACATTTCAGGAGGTTACAAGTAAACATCTCTCTTTGTTCCCTCATTGAAAGACACAATCCTAGTTTGGTATTAGTTTTCTAATACCAATTTGAATGTGTAGAAATTAGTATTGTGCCTGTGGGATCGGCGGCTTAGTGGTTAGCACATTTGCCTCACACCACCATTGTTTGGGGCTCAGTTCCCTGCCTCTACCCTGTGTGCATGCAGAGCTTGCATGATCTCCCCATGCTTTGGGAGTTTCCTCTGAGTACTCTGGCTTTCTCCCTTAGTCTCAAAAGATGTGTTGTAGGCTGATCTCTAAAAATATCCATAGTGTGCGAGTTTTTGCCCTGTGATGGATTAGTACTCTAACCAAAGTGTCCTCAACCTTCTGCTCCGAGCCCCCTGGATGGGCTCCAGGTTCTTTGTGACCCAGTGTAGCATAAATAGTAGAGAAAACAGATAGATAGTAAAATGCCAATGGGCCAATTGTTTGAGCTTTGTAATTAAGTGCAGCTTTCATTGAAATGTAACTATTTTCAGGGCTCCTAAGTGTCACAACAGAAAACCTTTTCCCCTATTGTTTTAGTGAGTTTGAACCCCAACACACAACTATCTGTGGCTGGAAGCCACATGAGCAAAATAGATAGTGTCTAGAATTATTCTCTATTTTGGAAAATTTTCTTCTAGACTTTTGAGCATGGCTGTAGATATTTTCTAATGTTTGGGCCTTTGAGTTAGTGAAATGTTACAGCATACATTTGCGTGCTTCCAACTTTGTAGCACCAGATTGGAGAAGACCCACATATGTGGGATATGCTTGGACGGATCTTCAAAAACCTTTGGCCACATTATGTTTTTTCACTTGTTAGGTTGGCATTTCATTTTTGCAGTGTACCCAGCTCATACCTTTTTCTCCTCCCTTCCCTCTGGCAAATGCCTCTGTAACATCACAGCTCATGCTGCATAGCTAAAGAACAGCTTCCTCCCTCAGCCAAAAAGCATTCTTAACAACAGGCGTTAACTGATGCTGGCATTTCCTACCTCACCAGACCAACCTTTACATGCAACTGCAAATGCTTATCTCACATATAGTGTCTTTTAACTATAATACAGTTTGCACATTTTGCAATACTTACTACCTAAGAATCTTTTTCAATGTTTATACTGTTTACAAGCATCCTTATACCACTCTATCATTAAATGCACCACAAGGTTGTTTTTTTTTTTTTTTTACTTTTAAATAGTTCTACTCCTTTGGCACTATCTTTTAATTTGCAACCTGAGTTGTGCGCTACCTTTTCTCCAACCTATGTACATGTTTAGCTACCTGAGCGATCTGTAATCTCATGTATGCAGAAGATAACAGATTGTAGGCTGCTGAGTGGGAATTAGCAGTTGACCAAACTATGGATAAAAAATAAAATAACACAATTTCCCTTTAAATAATCGAATTTCATTGAATATAATATATATGGTTAACCTTATGCATGGACTTGAAAAGTATGGCTCAAATTAAGTTCAGTCAGTGCTATGGGATATGTTGTCCTCAGAGTTGAAGGTGTTTGTTTTTCAAAATAATCCACATAGGTTCACTTAAAGTCTCTTTTATGTGTCCATACTAAATTTCAAGATAATCCTATAGCCACCATCTAAACAATATAAAAAAAGTTGAAAAGTCCCAATCCCTTCCTATGATCTATACATTCATTCTAAGTTCAGCAGGTGTTTTGGAAAGAGAGGCACTCGATAAATCCAATAAAGGATATGTTCACGGGCAAACGAAATGTCATCAGCATTACCATCTACCAAATGCTGAAAGGATCTCTTAGACATCTGTTTCCAGTGACTAGGGCAGACAAATGTCAAAAATCAGCAGGAAAAATAGTCCCACGCTCTGCTGGATCGAATTAGCAAGCTATAGATAACCTTCAATTCGGGCTCGGGATAAAAACAAACATTAAGTTCACACCCTCGGCTAATAGTGTTGTATTAATGAAAGTGGATACCCCTATCTGTCCTGGACATCATCAGCTACAGGCCACTTTTAGCCTATCTGCACATTTTGGCACAAGGAACCACAAACACTGAGGAAACACAGAGGGAAAGCTCACGCAAGTCCCAAACCGTCTCGCAGACTGTGCCTTGAACTGATGCTTTGCCATGCGAACAATTCAACAGTTGCAAAGGACAGCTTACAACAGCTGCTTGGCCTCCATGGACTTCTCCACTACATAAAACAGAAGAATAGTCATTTATCTTTTACTGTCTCACAACATGATAAGTGTGCTTGTTTGTGGATTTACATTGTCTGTATTTCTTTCTTAAGGTACAATGAAAATGATATTATAAAAATAACCATTTTCAGAATCCCTTCACACAACTTGTTTTTAAGGTTGCTCATATACACAAAATGAAAAGATAACATAGTAGTCATGCACCTACAGTAGGAACATCATAAATTTTCTCATCCTAGGTTTGTAAGACCACATGACTGTTAAAGAGAACTGAGCAGCAGAGATTACTGCAACCTTCAAGGTAGTAAGAGATTTTGCTTAATATCTGAATCTCTCTGATTGACAGTTCCATATAAACACATTCCTTTTAGTCTGAACCATCATTTTCCACAGGAGGACTGGAGGTCATGTTCAAAGCATAGACTTGTCTGGATCTTCTGGAGGAATCACCAGATTGTGAAACTTTATATCTTTGACCTCATGTCAGTCAGTATGTTTTTTATTTGGCTTATGCATATGAAAATCTCCTACAAGATGGCCTGCTGCTAGAAATTTGATCGATTTGGTGACTACACATCTTCATGGTTTCTGTTGAATGTTGCACTATTGAAAACAGACAACTGAAGTGGTTTCATTTACAATAGGATTTTTTAAGTCAAATAACATTGATTCAACTAAATGCTAGACACATTCTCATATTCTCACATTCTAGCGTAACACCCTTTTAAGACAATACCATTGGCAATGAGCTACTGTGTTTAATTCCTTCAGGCAACAGGTTCGGTCCAGTCAGATAATGAATTTATTTTAGACAAAAATGAGAAATAAAGTCAAAATGATTCATTCCTCAGATTAGAAAAATGGACAAGTCTGACTGTGAAATGGTCCAAATTCCAAAACCCAGTCCAAATTCCAAAGCCTGAGAAAAGAGGAAGTAAAGGAACAACTGAAATCAGGTCCAAAAAACAGCCCAGGCTGAGGGAGTAGAGAAACGAGCTTAAGGCACGGAAAGGTAACTAATGTTGGCCATTAACCTCACACTGTTGTTTTTGTTCAGCCTATTTTCATGAAAGTGACATCATGCTGCTGAAGTATTCCAGATTCTTTTAAGTGAGCCCTTCAAAGTAACTGCTGACCCTGGGATAACCTCACCTATGCAGATGCTGGCTCTGTGGCGTGGGCATACCTGACAATTTTGAACAGCTCTCCTTCTCTGCAGAGAACAGGAAGACAATGGGATGATAATGAGGATAAACATTCCTTTTAGAGAACAAAGCATAGTTAATGATATTTTTCTTTTATAGCATTTGTATGTTTCATGAAACAAGGGTCATCAAGTGAGCAGATGGCTTAGAACTGGTTTCTTCTTACTTGTTTGATGCCATTGACATTCTTTGAGTCCGAGCCCGAGTCTGTATTAACTGATCAGTCTGTGACCTGTAATGGTTCATCCTGATCTATCTATAGCTCAATATTACATATTTTAGGCTGGAGCAATGCATTTTATCACAAGGTCTTATTAGTGGTTGTAATGCTGTAACCAGTGCATGATGGTAATAGTTTAATATAAAAAAAAAAGGTAAATAGACAAGTTGTAACCCCTTTGTTCAAAACAAAAACCACTAATAATGCTGTTCTGTCATCTGTCCTCAAGCACTCACTCCTTCACTCACTCTCAGTAACTAAAAGTTGCAGTGTATCCAAGTCAAGTCAAGATTCAAAATGCTTTTATTGTCATTTCAACCATATACAGCTGATGCAGTGATCCACATAGTGATCCGATAGACCGATGGCTATTCCAAGAAAAGTGCCATAAGGCCGGAATACACCCTGGATGGGATGCAAATCTATCTCAGGGCAGGGCACACACACACATACACCAAGGGGCAAGTTATGCAAGCATGCATAAAATCTTGACATAAATTCTTGACATTATCAAAAGTTCAGGATCTCTGTGTTTACCAGTGTGCCACCATGCCATCCCTTTATCTATCCCTTTGAGTGTTTTGTACTAACAAATGTTTAGTGTATCTAATTTTAGTTTCTCCTTATTTTGTGAATGACACAAGAAAGACACTTGCACCTTCTCAGTCACTGCTGACGACTTATTATGGCTGTGTCATTTAGATATGGGCAAAATATCAGCACATCCAAGTGGGTGTTATACTTTGTTTAGTCACTTGACCTGACTGTCACTGATAAGCTGCATGAATCTACAGTCTGACATTTACCAAGAAATCAGCTGCAGCCTCGCTTCATCATATCATTCTCTGTCTTTTTCTTCAGACCATTAATAATCCTTTTGCTCTTAGTCCCAAATAAAAAGTTCGAAATAATCCACAATAAACACTGGGTAAGAGCTAATAAGCTGATGCGAATGCCAAAAACAAAACCCACAGCCGCCCCACCTGTGAACTTTTAGTGGAATGATGAAGATGAGTCACTTAAAATGCACCATTCATTTTTCCTGCCAGTTCATTTATACATAGCTGTTAGCAACATACATTACAGTGTTAACATATTTTTCTCTGCTGTGAACAGTAGCTCCACATTCCACTTGCTAGCAGTGAGGGCATCAGCCATGACGAAGAACGCATTGGATCTGGGTAACATTTTAATTCTTTTCTCTGCTATTCTCAGAAGAGTTCAGTAATAAATCTAGAACTCTTTTGATAGAAGGGCATTATTAATCATTTTTACGTCCGTGTGCAGCACGCGAGCTGACAAGAACATGCTACTTGTCCAAACAGTCCCTGTGCCATTGTAAACATTCCTCTTTTTCATTTATCATGGTTGGCTGCTTTCACCACACAAGAGCTGATGAATTTACTGTGTCTCTCTGAAACAGCTGTGAAGCCACAGCTATGAACACGGGGAGCAGATGATTTAGCAGGACATTGACAAAGATGGAGAATGCATGAAACAGAAGAGAACCTGGAGCATACCTCCTTTCATATTGCTCATTTGTGCCACTACTTTACATATGACACAGTGGGCTGGGCCACATGCACCAACATAAATGATTTTCTGAGTAGACATATCCTAGACAGTCATCATTGTGACAAACCTCAAACTGTTGCCCTTCAGTCTCTGGCAGACAATCCAGAGTAGATTAAACAGGTAATCAGAAGGTCACATGCTGTGTAGAAAGAGTCTCATTTCACACAGATTTTGAAAACATGTCTGCTTTTAGAAAACGAATGGAAATGGAATATGCAGACTAACTGGAAGCTCAGTCTCATTAAGCCCCAACTTGAACTCGTGTCCCACTCAGAGAAATTCAAATACTGACTATTTCACTTTCTGTCAGAGTTCTTTGAAATTAGTTTCTCGGTAAGACATATGCAAAGTCAATACTGAACAAATATTAGTGTCCTAACTGGCCAGTGTTGTGAATTTTCCAAACAGTGCAGCAGCCCAGATGTTTGCCACATTACTGGTAACAGGTGGAAAATGATGAAAACCCCAAAAAGGGAATGAGAAAGGCTGAAAAATCAACCCACTTCAAATGAGGCTGTTGGATATACATGAAATACTATTGCTATGAGGATACAATACTAAAAAACTGATGTGTTTAATTGTCCTACACATGTCAAATGACATTAACACATTAGTCTACGATACTATACACCAACCAAAGTCTAACAAACAGCCATTGTGATAATTAAAGAATCTATTCCGTATTATTACGTTTGTGGAACATTTATTTTGTTATTTTGTACAATTGATTCTCATAGGCACAAGTTTAGTTCAGTTGACATTATGGTATGAGACAAAAGCGGAGTGAAGAGGGCATGTCGCTGTTTGGAAGATCTGTGAACACCTCATATTAGGCTGCAAAACATAAAAACACAAGTGTAATGATTGATAAAATGTCAAAAAAATGTGTTACAAAAACTTGGAACCAAATCATGGCTGAAACCAAATAATGACAAATAAAAAAAGAGTTTTGTGAGGGGACAGCTGCAAAAATGATGCAAACACGTCATCCTTCAAATTTTGATCGACGAAAAAATAAAACCAACATTTTCCAGGTTCCATATTGGAAACTACTTGTGTTTGTACCTCAATTCGAACCTAACGCTTTTGTGCATCTGCTCTGTTTCTTCTTCAAATGGTTTCTTCTTAACAAAGCCAATTGTTTCTAAACCAACCATCCTTCATGCACAGAGGCAACTGCCATTCCTATAGTACTGCTGTAACTATTCACACCTACCTCTGTTCTACTGGAAAGGTTTAGAAGTCAATATCTTCTTTCTTTACTTGACTTCACTTTCTCTTAATTGTGCAGTTTGTTGAGTATTATGTAACCAAATGCTGCACCCTAATGGTAGGACAGACTGATATGTCAAGGAAAATTAAAAGAATGTTTACAAACTTTTGTCTTTCCATAGTATTTTTTACCCAATTTGGTCAATTCCCACCCACCAGCCTTCACTCCCCTCTCATACAACAGCTACCGACCAGGTAGGGTAAAGGCTTACAAGGGTGTCCTCCAACACACTTGAAGACAGCCAACTGCATCTTATTGAAGTGTTGCTCATGCTGTGTCACAGAGTACTGTAACACACGGAGTTAAACGTTATCTACCCTGTGAGCTCACAGACATCAATGATTGGCTAGTGTCACTGATGGCAAAGTGTGTATTTGTGTGTATGTGAGTGTGTGTGTGTGTGTGTGAGAGAGAGAGAGAGAGAGAGAGAGAGAGAGATAGAGAGAGAGAGAGAGAGAGATACCATCACACCCACCCAGAAAGCACAGCCAATTTTACACCCTTGGCTGCCAGTCACAGATGGCAGTGGATCGTTACTTTTTTTTTAACCAAGTGATATGTTTGGGATACTTTCCAAGATTAAGTAAATGTAATCCTCATTTTGAGGAGACAGTGTTTTTGTTGGATCAAAAACTAGATTTCACCTTACATACCGCATTCTGTCTGAGTAAGGTAACCATGTGCTTCAGTGTCTGGAGCTGGTCTTTGTTCCATCATGAATAGCTTCTTTTTTCATCACTACCCCTGACGTGGACTATATTCTACCTGCTTCCTCATCTCTTTTCCATTAATGTGGAGGTTTCCATCATATCAATGCTCTCTGATCTTCTTTTCCATTGGGTCATTCTATTTGAGGTTCACTTCCATAGAGAGTGGAAAATACATCAGCGCTGCTGGGAATTAACGGTTGCTTCCCGAATGGAAGTACAGATCATACGCCTACATTTATAAAGGCTACTCAAAGTCATAGTTTCACCCTGACTCATGCTGTTAGCTCATCAGTACAATTTGTCATTCCAATGTCCATTCCTAGAACTCATTAAGGTCATTGTCTGTCAGGAGTACCCAGTCAACTCAATGACACAATCATTAGCAGTGAAATGTTAAAAATGCCTTAATGTACGTTCAAACAGCTTAACGTGATTCTTCAATTAGCTTGACTCAGTCTGTGTACATCTGATATGATGTAACAGAAGCTATAAAATGCTACATATATTAAATAAAAATGTTATGTATCATTTAAATAAATTAAGACATGGTAATAGTTAACAGTATGTTTATATACAATATGCATATAAAGTACTACCATTTAAACAATGCTGAATACATCTGAATTATATAATAACACCTTGGTATGTCACCACGTCATTAAAGTATATTTGCATTTTATGAGCTGTTGCTCTCACTGTTCTTTTCCCTACTGCCATATCCAATCTGTCATATTCTTGATTCTGAATGGTCAGCAGCTTGGACAGTATTGAGAGCTGAAATTCAAATCATATGCTTATATTAGTGCGCTCACTATAATATGTTATCCTATCTATAGTAACACCTTTATACAACTGTATAATCATTGACTATTTTAATTAGAAGTGACACTTATTTAGCATTTCTTGAAGAAGTCAATAGCACCAGTGCTTCACACCACTTATCAGAGGTAAAGCTTTAATGAAATCTAACTTGTTTCTTGGAGGTTCCACAATTTTTACAAACATACAAAATGATTTGGTTAGAGATGGCAAACTGTTGGTGTATAAGTGGAATAGACCATTTCAGGACATCATTAAATGAAATACCACCAAGTACCACCACTTTATGTTGGGCTGCTTTCACACCACACTGTTGTTATTTAAACATCTATGACTGCATACACTTCTTTGTTTCATACCTTAATGAATTTTTTTAACTGCCTGGAAAGCTCCACCACTCATCTGCTATGGCTACCACGAGCAACACGTCTTTTCCACTGAACTTTCAAAAGCTAGATAACAGACCATGTTGTCACAGCCCTGAAAATTCTATTGAAAACATTTTCAAGTGCTAACATCTTCATAACATCATCTAACTTCTAACAATGTTTACAAGCTGGTGGACAACAGAAATCATGATCTAACATGCTTCACAACTCCCCTTCATTATCTACAGCATTTATTTTTCTTTTAGGCAAGTACTCTTCTAAGGAAATGAAATATATGTGTTTGGACTGGGTCTTGCACAAGAGATAAAACACACAAACTGCAACCCAACAAATTATTGATAGGCTTTAAATGGCACACTAGAGCACTATGACGTAACAAAAATAAAAGAAAAGGGCCTTGTTTATACCTGATTTCACTGTCATGAGACCACCCCAAGTTATTGAAGTTGTTTCTTTGCACAAACAGGTGTAACATTAGTAGAGGATAAAATTCCAATACATCAAAAGTCATTAGAGGAAATGATTTTTGTAATGAAAGAAAAATGACGGAGAACAGAACCGACACACACATATACCGAGATTTCAAAATCAAAAGCAAACAGAGGCTTGGGTACAACTCCAAAATCTTCTGACAGAAAAGGCAGCTACGAAGCCCAAGCTATTAGTTCACCTGGAAAACATCATATCAAGGAGATTTGTTTGTACTCAAACCAGAGTTACTTAATATTACATTTTCTTGTGAACAGGCCACTCAATTCAGCACTGCTTCCTCAAAACCAAACAACAGGTGTCTTTGTCAGACTTGAGGGACGAGTGAGAGGCTCTGGGGGGGTTTAGGTTTCACTCTTTGAAAGTGATATGTAGTGGCCTGTGTTTCTCAGGCCTCCCCCTTCCTCCAAATCTGGCTGCTGAAGGATGGACCACCCAACTCTCAGTACTTTGAGGAAACCATCTTCCCCAAAAACTCTATCTCTCCACTCTGAGGAAGTCATTCATTTCAAATCTACATCCATCTCTTCTGAGCAAGGGATGAAAACCAAAACACACATGAAAACGAAAATACAATTAAGTTCATAAGGTACATGCAACATCCTATGTGGTTTGCATTAATTCGTTTAAATTCACTTCATGTGACCTAAATTCATTTGATTTTCTTTTCAAAAGATTTCTTTTCGCTTTTGTTTTTCTATGTATGCAGTATGAATAAAATTGATTTATTGTCCTAATTATTTTAAATACAGTTTAGTCTCTTTTTATTGTTTTACCATTCAAAGAATTTAGAGATTAAATATTCATCAATCCAAATCTGAAAAAAAAAAATGCCCACTACTGTTCATTTCACCCTGATCAAAGTCTACCAGGAAGAGTATATGTCGGCTATTATATAGGCTATTCTCTGGAACATTATTTTGTTTTTGTAAAGGATATAATTTTTTAAAAATGTTATATGTTAATGTTATATTTCAACCTCCGTACTCATCCTCCATTTAACTGGCAAGTCTTTACAACCTTAAAAAGCACATAGTGATCCATATTATCAGTACATCAGGTATGACAATCTGTAATCTACCCTACTGGCTATTAATTGTTGATTGTCATGTAGGTCATTCATTCATTTTAGCTGCAACATGTTTTTTTCATTCTCATCACTTTATTTATGTTGAACACAGAAAAATCCCCTCCCCATTTTCATATTGTAGCTTGTAAAATGAAGCATGTTTTACATGGACAATGACCAATATTAAGCTGATGAGTGTTTATAAAATGAAATTAAGTCAGTGAAGAGAACTCATGCTTGAGCGTGAGCAGGAAGGACCTGAACTGAAGAAATGCTTCAAGTCTGTTGTCTTAGTCTGAGGCCACATCCAGCCAAGATGCTCTCAGTCAGTTTGCCTGTAAAGTGAACCTTTGGCTGTGACAAATGGCTGTGGCATTTTCAACTCTGGCACCAGAGGCTCCTAAGGGAACCTTTTATGGTACAAACAGTGAACCTTGCATAAGGCAGAAACCCTTTAAAGCCCCACTAAAGACACAGAGAGACGCAAAGCTTCCATTTCAGTTCCACTTTTTCCACATCTAATTAGACTGCTGTGTAGCACCCAACTACGTTTATAAAAAACTAAACTCAGTTTGGATTAACGTTCCTGCATAGGCCAGGACTTCTGAATGTTCAAAAATCTTACATGCTCTAAGTATGTACATACTGTACAAGCGAATCAGTGTCACCCAAGCTGTGACTGAGAATATTTTAAACAGAAAGAGCTAGCGAGTGTTGCAATCTGCGATCTTCAGTTTTCTTAGGATTTTTCCTTTTTTTTTCACTGCATCAGCCAACGTGTACAGATGATCTAACATTGCTCTGTTACCTATACATTACTCTGTGCCGAATGACGCCCATGACACTCATGATGGATGAACTTTTTTGCTGAACACTGCAAGCAAAGCATCCAATATGTAGGTGCTCACTGTGATCAAGCACAATTATTTGGATAGAAAGCATGGGAAAGCCTTCATACCACATGACAAAATACAGCCAAATCCTGGACAAGAAATTCAGGGGGCCACTTTGGTGCTGAGCAAAGAGACCTTTGCTTTGCCAGAAAAAAAAATCTGTTTACTCCATATATTGGCATGACTCTATGGGAGATACAGTATCAGCTCTTTTAGATTTGGACACAGAGTCCTCCATTTATCAGGCATAAAAATCTCATCCTGTTTAGGGAACCTGTCGTAACACAGCACAGCCCGAGGAATCAGTCTGCTCTGCCTGGTAAAACGAGCGCCTTTCCAAAATGCTAACCATATGTTCCACGCTCACTGAGATCAGAAATCCTGCTAAACTCTTTTGTAGTTCTTCAGAGTAATTTCGTGTAAGAATCCTTTTATAATTATGGCACAAGACCACGTAGCTAATTTGAAACGTTTGCCGTCGGACATTACGTTGTTTGACAGTGTTGTTAATGTTGTGTTTAAGGGGTGAAGTCTTTTTGATATGTGCTTATAGTAGTGTTACTAAGCACTGTTCGCTGTCTGAAAACTAGACATTATACATTCAAGGACTCTGAATATGAGGTGTGCACAATTCAAACCACAAAATCAAAGCAAAAAAAAAACTAGACATCAAGGAATTTCATTAATAGTACCATCCCAGCTGTACAGAATAGATGGCGTGTAAATCAACTGAGACATAAATCATTTGGCATATAAAACAACAGCTTTGGTCATGGAAAGTCATGTCCATGATTAATTTCTCTCTGAGAATTTTCTCATCAAAACGCTTACTTCACCCCTTCACTTTGTTCATTACAGCAAAAACATCTGGTTGACAGGTTTTTCTGTCTTTTTCACCAAAAAGAGAGAGAGACTTATAAGCAGCAAGAGTAAAAAAACTGGATTCGACTGCACAGATTCAAGATCTACAATTATATCACAACTTTAAGGCCTGGTTAGTTAGAGTCTATCATTAATCTATCACTACACATCTCTCACGAGAAATTCACCAAAAATTTGTTTTTGTTTGTTTGTTTTTCAGCTTTCTCATCACAACCATTTACAGTGAAATATATCCTCTTTTCTCCAGTATCTCTTTAAATCACATTTCTTGATTATTTCTGAGCAGTAAACAAGGAACATATCAAAGGAAATGGAGGTGTCTAGGTTTTCAAACAAGGAGTAGTAAAGCAGGGACAGGAGGATATTAGAGATATCCCGCTGCTTACGTTTGTATAGGAATAAGTTACGTTTGCAAAATATTTGATGTGTTTTGGTACATAATGATTGATCACACGATTGCAGTAGTTCTTCAGGGTTTCGTCTGTAATACATACAGACATGTATTGTAGGACAATTTTGTTTCTAAATTGTCTGAAGTGTAGGAGCGTGTGTGATTGTGCCCTTCAATGGGTCACCACCCTGTTCACTGTCCAGTATGTCCTCCGCCTTGTGTCCTGTGTCGTCTGGGATAGACTTCAGGTTCCGTGTTACCCTGTGTAGAATAATCAGTAAAGAGGATGGATGGATGGATGGATGGATGGATGGATGGATGGATGGATGGATGGATGGTCCGACTGACTTGATTACAATATAATATTGGCTTCATATTTCTTTAATTCCTAAAACAGATGAAGAAAAAGAGATGTGGCTAATGTGTTCTAAGCAAAAACAAATACAACAACACGAAGCTCAAGAGGAGGAAAGATGCAAGACTGACATACATTATGAAGCCAGCAGGACAAATAAAGACCATGTTTATTAACACCCTTCATTGCAGTGTTCCTTCATCCTTCATCCCTTGATCAACTGCCTGGTCTGGTTCATATAAATCAGTTACTAGTATGTTTCTACTTTAGGAAGTAGAATAAACTAAATTTTGTGGGCAGATGCAAACAAAAATCTTAGCTACTCATGTAGGATAAAAAAAAAAACAGCGTACAGGTCTTACACATCACTAGCTGAATTTGAGGAGCTAAAAGAGACAGAATTTACATATTTACATATAGTGCTGCCGTTTTGAACCTCTGAGGTTTTTTCAGTGTTTTGCATCGCTTCTGGATTCATGGTGATTTAAAAATGCTTGCTTAGGCCACACTCATTTTGGGTTTAATTCCAAATGCAGCTACAGAAATGGATATTTAAAGCAGTAGTTACTTGCCAATAGATAAAGTGGCATTGCATTTTAGCTCTACTAGATACAGTATGATTTGTTATTTCTGCATGAATTACTTTTTTTTTTTTAAATTTGAGGTCAGATTTCAAGTGACAAGGTTAATTTCATACAGTCAATTTGCATTATCCATGTCCATATCTGGCTGCTTTGTGACAGTGATTTGCAAATGCAATTGAAAATGAAGCATCAGTGAAATAGGACACAACCTACTGTACCAAAAGATCTAAGATCATTATGTACATGCACCTGAGTCAAAAACAATCCGGTTTGCAAATTTTGAAGTCACACTTTAGACAGAACAGGTCTGTTTCATTCATTTTGTAAATGTCTGTAAGCAAGTCAATGAGTGTAGACTTGTGTAAAAATCTTGAAGGTTTAACTTGCTCAGTCATTTTTATTGCAAGACACTTTAGTCTGTGGTCCATGTGGTTTTCCTTTCTGGTATCCAGAGAGTGGTTTTAATATATTTTAACGTGGTGTCACTGCCCAAATCTATACTGAAAATGTATGCTGTTTTATAGTGTATAAGACCATGATGGATCTTACAAAAATCCCACCAAGCTTATCAAATATTATATTGATTTCCAAATGTAAAAGTGTAAAAGTGACACATCTGCTCTGTGGCAGTCCATCATAACTTTACAGTCTTTAAAAGATTCATGATATTTTGGAAATTTGGCAATTCATTTTAAGTCTGTTAACAAGGAAAAAAGTTGTTTATGGTACCTTTCTACATCTGTTTAGCAGAATGATTACTCTGTGAAGAACAACATGTTCAACTCGCTGCTTTGTTTTGTTCTTTATTCTTTCCTTCTTTTTGGTATGCCAAAGGACCACAGGGCACCTGCCACAAGTGTTTTTGTATCTAAAATAAGAAACTGCACTCAAGCTGCCAATGTTTCTCCACCTTGACAGGTTGTTAAGAGTAATCCTAAAAAGCAATAATATGTCATCGCTCCTCCTCAACAGCTTTTGATTGTGAACAATGTGGCACAAAATGTGGAAAGACTAGAAATGATCTAACACCTTCTGAAGCAATAGAACTATAAGACTAGAAAGAATATGATCCAGGACATAGAATAAAAATCTATTTTGTTGGGGATGAAAACAAATAAATATAGATATTTAAAATAGCATGTTTACTTTAAGACTTTCAAGCTTAACACTGGGCATAAGGCAGGAATACATCCTAGATAGCACATACACACACACTTAGAAACATCTAAAGCAATTGAGCTGCATGTATTCAACCTACCGCCATGTTTTGTAATGTTGGAACAAAACCCATATGAACACAGGAACATATGAAACTCCACACAGAAAGTAACCTGAGCTCAGGGGCTGCATTTTTGTTGTTATGCAATCATTTCTGTGTTTATTCAAATGTTAATGTCAGGGTCATTATCCTGGTAGAGGTAACCAGGTTTTGAAGTTAAACATCAAGCATCAGTTTTCACAAGAGCCAAAAAGGCATCAGTAAACCACCATCATATATATATATATATATATATATATATATATATATATATATATATATATATATATGTGTATATATATATAACTTTTTTAAAAAGATTTACCACAACAAAACAGTGGTACAGGTATCTCATGGCAGCATATACAATCATCCATAATACAATCATCCATCAGCTGGTAGGTCAAGAGTTCAGTGAAGGGTGGTAGCACTAGAATGTACAGAAATCATAAAGAATTGACAATCGGAATACATTCTCAAGAAAATTCCCAAAAGGGGAAATGGCAGAATCCACCAATATTAGATTTACACTTCAAACACAGTTAAAGGAAACATTAGGTACAATCTTGTGGAGATGAACTGATGTTAAATAAGTCCTATAAATGAAATTAAAATTTTGCTCATGGTTGGATATCGAGGCACCTCTAAAGAAGACGCCGTAGCAGACCGATAGGCACTCTTGAACACTAAAATTAGTTTTGAAATCTTTCTCCCATATCACTTTCAGAGAGTGAAAAGGGAGGAGCAAACATTAGATAACATCATCATATATATTTGGTGATTTTCCTTGTATGCAGTCAATTTTTTCTCACACATGCTGATGGTGTACAGACTACTGGAGGCTTATGCAGGTTTGCAAGCTCTAAAGCTTGCTTTTGTGAAACTGTACTTTTTTATACACTATACTCTGTTCTGTGAAGGATGGCAGTATCATGCTAGGTTTTTAACTAATACGGTCTTTTTATTGCATTTACTTTCCATCCATCTGTTTTCTGTACATCTTATCCTACACAGGATCAAAGGGAGCCTGGAGTCTATCCCAATGGACTTGGGCCACAAGGCGGGGGACACCCGGGATAGGATGCCAACCCATAACACACACACATTCACACAATGAACAATTTAAAGATGGCAATCATCCTACAACACATGTCTTTGGTCTGGGGAGGAAACCAGAGTACCCAGAGGAAACCCCAGAAAGGACAGGAAGAACTTGGGAGAGAAGGAGATCAACCCCAACCCCAGAGGTGTGTCAGAAATGTGCTAATCATGAAGCCACCATGTTTATTAACTGTTAAATTGAAATTTATAAATGTTTATCCTGTGACTTTATATCTCTCTACTGAAAAAAGCTGAAAAGCAGGTGTCTCCTATGTGTTGAAAGTTTTTTGCTTTCTTCATGGTTATTGAGGACAAAGGAATATTTGGTCAACAGAGACAACTGAGCTTCTGGATACTGAGATTGCTTCAGTAATGTCAATATTTTTGCTGTGTGTAATACTTAGAAGAATTATTTAGTAAGCTGTTAAACAAAAAGTATTATTTGTCGACATTTGTATTCATTAATTCATTAATTTTACATGATGATTTTTATAGCATCAAGGGCATGATGATACAGTGGGTAGTGTTGTTTCTAACAGCTCCAGAGATTCCTGTTCATACCTGAGCTACTATCTGTGTCCACACTTGTTATTTGTTCATGTGTGTTTGTTCTTCCACACTTTCCTCTCACAATCATGCTGAAATGTTGCTGGTTACTCTAAATTGCCCCAAGGAATAAATGGGTCCCACCAGGGGTCTGGGCTCTGGCTCTGGATCTATAAACCCTGAACGGGAGAAAACATTTAGAATGAAGAATAATGAGCATTTTTTAAATACACTGATCTGAACCTGTGTGGAAAATCTATGGGAGTAAAAGTATCCATTAAGTTTAAAATTGCAGTAAATTAAAAATTACATTTCAAAGAATAATGTAATCAAAAAAGAAGATAGATAGATAGATAGATAGATAGATAGATAGATAGATAGATAGATAGATAGATAGATAGATAGATAGATAGATAGATAGAACGAACAATAACAAAATGCCAAAATGCCATATCATCATCAGTGTATTTTCTTCTTTAGTACTTGGGCTAGATCAATAGTCTAGATCATTCCAGTTGTGTGATCACAAATCATTTTAGTCAGTGTGATAGTGTTATTTATTTTGATTATTTTAAAATATTATTTCAAAATAATATTTTTAAATAAATTTTAAAAGTAAAGCAACAACTTAAACTGTAAAAAAAAAAAAATGCGGCTATGTAGTTTAAGTGGTGGACTTGGAGCCTGTCCTGTAGGACGCAGAGGGAACATGCAGAACTTCATACAAACAGCAGCCAGAGTTCAGGATTACACTGGGGACCCTGGAGCTGTGAGAATGCAGTCCTCAACATGTCTATTCCTACTGCTGCGATATTACACCATTTTTTGTTGTCTTTTTTTTTTTTTTTAAGTAATAATGTACATTTTTCATTTTTGTCAAGTTTAATTTTGACTGATATTAGACTTTACAAATCAGCAACAGGAGAAAGAAAAGCTTTAGTCAGACTGTAATGTGGAAGATGATTAAAATGCAGAGAGTCAAGTCATCTGATCAAAGCTGCAAAGGTGTGAACGGGCTGTGTGACCACTGTGTTCCCTGGAATACCTTGAAAAAGTTTGTCAACTTCCCTCCATCATTAACTCATGTATATCTATTTATTTCACTTTGACAAATCGTGGTTTTAAAGCAACCTGAGAGCTTGGATTTCTTTCTTTTAAACAGAGAGCCACTCTGCCCCCTCTAGTGGTCAGAAAATGAGGGTTATGCAAACAGAGTCTTGACTGAAGTTTTGAGTGAGGAAAGATTTCTGTCATTCCAAACAAACATATTTAACTTGATGTATAAACATATCTTTTTGCTTAGAATCTGACTTACCAATTCCATTAAATGGAGTAGAAGCTGCTATAAGTCTCATTAACAAGGAAAAATTCCTTCATATTAACAGGAGCATCCGCAGAAGTGTGTATAGCATACGATCAGTGTAAATTACCGTTCCAAGCAGGAATGTTGTTGACACATTAAGGCCTAGGTGACTGCAGTAACTGCTCATTATGTCAGAAGTATGTGGATCAAAAAAAGGTGGTCAATATGTCCTTTGTAGATAAAGCCTACAATGTTTTTTTCTAGCTTAAAGAAAAGAACAGAGACAGAGTGCGAGAGAGAGAGAGAGAGAGAGAGAGAGAGAGAGAGAGAGAGAGAGAGAGAAGGAAGGAAGGAAGGAAGGAAGGAAAGAAAGAAAGAAAGAAAGAAAGAAAGAAAGAAAGAAAGAAAGAAAGAAAGAAAGAGGGGGTGACCAGCTGGATTGCCATGTAAATAGTTGTGAAGATAGGTAGAGCCTGGCTTAGTGCCA